>NC_143194.1:31374848-31677878 GCF_051530095.1 Phoenix dactylifera
CGACGAGGTTCAGTTCGTACCGAGTCGGTCCGGTCTCTGACCAATCCGGTTCGGCGTTAAAAAATGATACAGGTCTGTACCGGTCCAAACCGCTCCCGTACGGGCTGGTACCAACTCGTACCGGCCGATACCAATCTGTACCGAGTAGGTTAGATTTTTTTGAACTTTTGAAGGCCGAACTAGGTATCGGTTCGAACCGGTCCGGTAGCTGACCGGTACGTCTATCGGTATCGGTTTGGCGATTCTTGGTATTGGTAATATGATTATAAAAGCTGCGAAAAAAATGACAAATGATGATGTATGGTGTAGCATTTCTCGTATCTTAATGGCTGGTTTTAGGTTAATTACTTGACCTAACTGATGTAACCATGGGAGAGCGTGGAAAGCAAGTGTTCACCTGCTGGGTCCATGGAAAAAGCTGTAAAGGTGTGGAGTTGATATAAAAGGATCATGCTTAGACTGAAGGGAAAAGCAAATCGAAATCGAACCGGCCCGCCGGTGCATTTGTTGTGGCCGGTGGATGGCAGACAGTAAAAAAAAAAAAGAAAAGAAAGCAAGTTGTTTCTTATTGGCAACCTCCCCCACATCCAAAGTTAATGCCCATGCACCTCCACATATTCTTTTGCTAGAGATTCCGACTATCCACATGAGTCATGACCTCATGCCACCATAGCCCTTGAACCTTGTTTTTTTATTGTGCATGGCAATAATTGTCCGACTGCATGCGCTCAAATGACATAAAGGAAAAAGCAAATAAGAATCTACTTTTTGTTTGCGTGGAATTTTTAAATAAGAGATAGAAAAGTAGTACTATTGTGAGTGAGAATAAAATTTTTATATTTTACGGAAAAAAAATTCATGAAAGATAGAAAAAAAGTTATTTTCCACTGATTGAAAATTGTGGTTCTTTTTTTTTCAAAAATATTTTTAAGCCATTAAAATTTAAAAGTAAAATTTTTTTTATTAAGGATATAATAAGTATTTTTTTTTACGAAAGTAGATACTCAACCAAGTATAGGTCACTCTTTTATGATCAACTAAATATGCTAACATTATTTTTTTATGTATCATATTCTTAGAAATCATCTGTTAAAAAAAATATTTCAGTAAGAAAAAATTTTAACTATCTACCGGTGCTCCTATGGACTAGACTCTTAACTATATTAAGAGATGCTAGGCGATTTTCATAATTCATAACAATAAGTAGATAGCCTAATGGTGCCATGCTCAAGAGACCGAGGGCTCACAGAGAACGTAGAAAAACTCTCACACTCATCCTGGTGCTTCGTAGCAATTTTACTCTTCAATTTAGAAATCGCTCGTCTAAAATTTAGAAAGGGCATGGCAGGCGAAGATTGGCGCCAAACAAAGGCGTAATCAAGTGGGCCTTGCTTGCGCCCAGTCAATTATTGACTTATCCCCAATGAATGGGGCAGTGATTGTAATGGGCGATCTATAGCTTTACCATTTAAAAAATAAGAAACAATTTTTACATGGGGAGATAGAGCATATTAAAAAAAAAAACATCTGGATAGAGGTATCCGTCAGGCCAGTGAGGTATCCGAGGTTACTATGACTGCTTCATCTGGAATAGCTAGGAACATCTGGGGTTCCCTTCTGTTGCTTTAGCGCCTAGGTATGTACTTATATCTTGGGAACCCTCACCCTCCGGCTACCTTAAGGTGAATTTTGATGGCAGTTTATCTGCCAGTGAAGGATGCACAGGCGTTGCTTTTGTGATTAGGGATCATGAGTCTAGGCTGGTTGTGGTTGGTGGGCGATGTACCTTCGAGTCATCTGCTCTGAGGGCGGAGCTCAGGGCAGCATAGAAGGGCGTATCTTACGCGATGCGAGTTCTGGAGGCCTAGTGCCTCATTTTGGAGGGAGACTCGGTGGAGGTGGTAGAATGGATTTTACAGGAGAGGCTGAGGGTCTTCAACCAACCGCTTCTAGAGGACATCAAACGGTTATTAGCCTATTACAAGAGTGTGCTGTGTTCCAGATTGGTCATGTATTCTAGAAGACGAACAGAGCTGCTGATTGGGTTGCCTCCTTTGCTGCTTATCACTCTGAAAAAATTTTGTGGACTCATTGTGTATTTATTCCTCCACGGTTGTGGAGTATTTTGGCTTGTGACTCTAGCAATGTTCACGCGAGACTAGTGTGAGCAACCAATTTATCCAAAAAAAAATATATATCTCCAAAAAAATTGATATCATTTTTTCTTGTTACATCATCTTTGTTCCCTTCCGGAGGAAACAGTTAGGCTACGACGCCTAATATTATTTTTATTTCTCTAAATTTAATAGATATTTCATTTTCAACTTCCCATGCTCAACTCGAGATATGGGATGACGATGTTGCATACTTGCATGATAATAGCAACATTATTAGGGGATTAATAATAGCACACCTCTTGTACAGTGAGTTCAAATCCTTTTCAGCTGCAGAACTTAAAAATTCCTACGTTTTGAAATATGTATTTGGTTATATCGCAATATCACACGTACACTTAACATGTTCTCACAATGACATTTCAGCGCACACCAAAATATTTTTTTGTTAAAAAAAGACCACAAAAGTCAATTTATATGCATCGTAAAGTATTTTGGAATTAAAAGATGGAAAAAAAAGCATATCACCTAGGAATAATCTCTCAACATTATCGGCATCCACTGAAAGGCGAGGCTCCAAATACTTTTAGTTAAAAATACTCAAAAATGAAATACTTAGATCAAGATCAATAATTTAAAACTAAAAATTATGTGATTTGCATGATATTTTTGCTCACTAGCTATATCATTATCATTCTTTTTTTATCAATGCAGTTCATAATCAACATTTTTGAATTTTGTTTTGAGAAGTCATTTATGGAGACAAATATACATTTACACATGCACAACACATTCATATATATATATATATATACACACACATACACACATATACATATACATACGAACATACACAACATATACATATATGTATAAGAGAAAAAGCACTCAAATATGTTGGTTTCCAAGCAATAGTTTAAATAAGGTGAATCTTGATTGGAGTCGGAGTTGCATTGATGATTCGAGCTGTTAGATATAATTTATTATTTTTGAGTATAATGAATTTTTAAATATAGGGCCAGACGGAGAGCTACCTTTTATCAAACTATTTATTTATTATATTTCCCATTCATACATTTTAACTCAAAATATTTAAAATATTTATATTTTTGTTTTATTAAATTACATACATTTAATTTTATTTTTAAAAATAAAATTTATATATTTTTTAAAAAATTTAAAATTTTTTAATCATTATATCCGGTCAAATTGTTTCTCGCAATGCCATTTACTCTTCTTTATATATTTTTTTTCATCAATCATACGCTACACCTCCAATTAAAAAATATTTTTAAAACACCATTCATAGTGTCGCAAAAATGCCATCAACATTATTGGCATCACACGTTGCAATCGTTTCATCTAAGGGCAGGTCCGGCAGGAGGAAGGAGCATTGACTTATGAACCTTCTCTAAAAGAAGTTTAGAAACCATCCCCAGTTATTTAAGAAATTAGTTGGAGAGTAGCTTGATTCTAGGCGTAGATATCTCCAGCACAGATCTGCTCTCCAAGTTTTGAAATAAAATGACCAAAAAAAATAAAAAAGCAAACAGCTGGCTCTGGCGCATCCTGGCAGTTTGAAAACGAATATTACCTACCCGCCCGCAAAACATCCCTATCCTCGTAACGCCAACATCCACACCGTAAGTTTATCCCCGAGACGCGGTTCCGCACATTTCTCCGCCACTCAAGTGCACGTGGGCCCGCCTAACCGACACCCAATTCGCGTCGGCGTGGCGCAAAAGTTTATTGGATTTTCTAAGTTTTTTTTCCACAAATACCCTTCTCAAAATTTAATTTACATAAATATTTTTTTTTAAATTTATATTTATTTCTGTACCACATAAAACACTGTTTTTTATAAATATTTTTAATATAACCGAACTTCTAATAATATTGATAAAACTATATTTATTTTAATTTAAAATAAAATAAAATTTTAAAACTATTTTTTATCGTAATTACTTTATAAATAACTTTTTTCACATCTATCCATTAAAAATATTTTAGTTATTATAAGTTGAAATCGTTAATTTTCAACGGCATTAGATGGATGTGTGTATATGTAAAAATAAAAATTAAAAAATATAAAATAGTGAAATAAGTGTTTTACGAATTTGTGCATACAAATTTTAATTTTATTAGAATATTTATGCAAAATTTTATATTTGAAAAAATATTTTTTTTTCTGCGTTCATGTCGCCCGAAGCTATTAATTGGCCGAGAAGGTGATCAGGGGCCCACCAACCAGGCCATCCAACGGTTTTAAACTTCCAAACAGAAGTGACGGGTAGAATCCGGTGCATTAAGAATAAAATACATACACGTGGGAACCACCGTCCGCTTGCAACGAGACTAGCCGTTGCATCCTTGTCGTGACCCTCTAAACACGGCCAGAGCGCGTGCGGTGGTTACCCTAAAGGCTGTTGTTTGTTTTAGCGAAAAAAAAAAAAAGGCTGTTGTTCGCAGGGAACCGAAGATGGCACTCAAAAGGACCATAAATGGATGACACGTGTGTGTGAAGGCTTTTTTGGCGAAGGAGCAAGGAACGACTTTGGCGGTTTGCATCACGGCCATTTGCAAGCGCTGCACCGCGTGGATGGGGGTCGCGTGAGACGCGCAAGCCATGCTCCCGGTGTCCACTAGGAGCACCATGTCACCATCCTTCGTCGCGCCTCTTAATATATAACTGGCAACACAAACCACTTCTTATTAGCAATGCTACGATCTCACAGAAAAAATATGGCAAATCAACCTAATCATAGAGTATGGTATAAATTTTTTTTATGAAGAAAAGTAACAACCTCCTTGTGCCATATTGCATGTTTAGTTTTTTTTTTTTTTTTTTTTTTTTTTTTTGATGTTAGACTGAGGCCGCGTACTATTTTCTCTTGATGGTGAATTTGGAATTTAATTGCGCGCTAAAAGCTAAGACAAAGGAAGCGTCAAAGGATTCGACGTTGCGGTTCCCAATTGGATGTATATTGGTTGGAATGAAGGAAAGGAGAAGGAGGAGCAATGAACAGAGAGACACCGATCCATAGCTATCGCTCTACCTGCCGTCGCTCCGCAAACTACTAGCGGACTTATGGGATGCGGTCCGGTTTCCACGCGGTATATGGATTGCTTAATCTTAGGTTCCCATTGATGTGATACAGCCTAATGCCTCGGAAAGTCTCCATGGGAGTTTACTTCTTCAAATATTAGACGCGTCGTGATCCAACCATCTTGGACCAGGGAGCGAATAAAATATATATATATATATATGCCGCGTCTGGCTGGTTGGGTAAGGCTATAGGTGTTCCTTTGACCTACAAATGAAACAACCAGCTCAGCCTTACAAAAAAAAAAAACGACGAGAATGTTAATTATAATTTCTTCAACAAAATGATAAGCTGTTAAACAACACAAAGTTGACAAGGTCTCTCACAAATGTTGTTGAGATGAGCCCTTGCCATTTATTTATGCTTGTTAGATGTAGATTACGCGGTGGTTTTCTTGTTACAAGGATATGGTGTTTGGTACAGGAAATGGTTATAATTTTCAATACAGAATCTCAAATAAAGTCGGCAAGTTTAAACTATAGATTGCACGGACTGTGGGCTTCGCATGAGGAAGTTTGAATCTTGATGATAATACTTTTGTTCTTGATAGCTGATCAACCGTTGAGACGTTTGAATCGAACATCGAGTTTTTTGTGGGCCACTTTCTCACGGTCCAAATGCAATCGAGTTGGATGGGCTTATTCCAGGTACGAAACAAAGGATCAGCAAAAGCCATAGGTAGCGAGACCCGTAATTCCTCTAAAATATTTTGAACCCAGAATAATTTTGTAGTGGTATTTGCCAAGGCTTTATATTCAGCTACCAGTACTAGATTAGCTATCCTGTTTTGCATCAGATAGATAAGAGGTCTTGCTGAGATGAAGGCCATGGTCGATAGTGTGCTTTAAGTAATCAAGGATCTATTTAACTATAGCTTAATGAGCCTCCAATGGCTGATATTGGAGTGCAATTTTAGGTCTAGTAAGAGAAAGATATTGGACTGCTCCAAACTATACTTCGACACAAAGTTACATCATCAAGTGGGTCACCTAAATGTTCAGATAGCATTTGATCTGCCACAGCTGGTGTCGTAATGAGTTTATCTCCATCCATGCGAGCACGAGCAAGAAAATCATGCATGTATTTCTTTTGGCAAATGAAGCACCCATTGTCAGGAGGCCGAACCTCAAACCCTAAGAAATAATGTGGCGCAATCGATGTCTTTTAAGAATCAAGGAACGCCTAAATGGACCAATATGTCGTGCACCGCATGCGCACCACATGGCTATAGACCATGCTAATCATGTCATCTCATCCCTACGAGCCTTATTCTACCTGCATCTATCTCGGTGATTAGCCTACAGAAATGAAATGATGTGATTTTACGTGGTGCATAGTTACATAGGATAAAATTTCCCATCTAAATGACTGATGAGAGAGGCAATTGTAGTACAGCTAGCTCCGAATAATGAGAATATTATCCACATAAATTAACAAAATAGTGATATCATTAGCAGTATGAATGATGAAGAGTAAGGTGTCGGACTTGGACCCAATAAACCAAGTGCATGCTTGCTACATAGCCTTTAAAACTAAAGCCGAGGAGCCAGGTTGACTCCTTAGAAGAATGAGATTTACAAACATGGTGAGGCCGCAATGGCTCACCAGAGCCCAGTGGTTCGGATGGGTTTGGGTTCTTTTCCAAAATAAAATGCCCATGAGGGGTTCTTTTCGTCGCTAATTAATGATGCAAATTAGTGTCGCTAATATTCAACCAACGACGCTTATTTACGTCATTTGTTTATCTTTTAACGACGCTTTAAAGTGTCGTTAACTTTAAAATATGGTGATGCTTTAAAGCATCGTAAGTATGAACTATTTTTTTTAAAAAAATTAAAAATCTATACACAAATATATACAACAAAAGTCATATAATAACACATGTATTATATATAAAAATAGTTAATATTTATATTGTCAAATATGATTATATATATATTGTCAAACATGACTGAATGTTTATTACAACTAAATGTATTTTAGAAAACATAAAAATATACACATAAAACTCCTAAAAAAATGTCTAAGGGCTATTAGTGGTCCATAGCAGCATCATCATCGTCTCTATGATTGTTGGAAGTATTAGAAATATATAAAGAAAAGATAAAAAATTTAAAAATTGAGAATATGAAAATTACAGTCTTATAAATCATTAAGGTCATACAAAAATATATATGATAATTATGTAAAATATTCGAATAAATATAGTTATTTACTTGAGGAGGGATAAAACTCTACAATAAGGATGCAATTTGGTTGAGCTGAGCCCTCAAAGATTGTATCTCTATCTAATGGCTTTGCCTCATCTCCTTCATCTCTGCCTCCAACCTACGAACGTCTATAGTGCTATTATTGTGTTTAGCATTCTGGGTATATCTGCTCACTGCAGACAACTGAGTGGGGGTAAATACTCTTACTAGAAATGGTGAAAAAATTCTCATTGTAACTATGGAATATATAGCTAAGAATTCTCTTTTCATTAATCATTATGTATAATGCTCTTTGCGAAACTTTTAAAGATATTACCATGATTGGTTATCAAATCATTGAATTAATTATTAATAAATGATTTATTTTCAAACTAAAATAAAAGATCGATACCTCGGGAGGCACTAATACCATCTACTCGATCAACAATGGCAAATCAAATACAACAAAATCGAGTGAAGAAGGAGGAGCTCGAGAGAGAGGCAGATGAGGAAAAGAAAACTTTTAAGAAACGGCAGTGGAGGAAGCTGGCGAAGAAGGAGAAGCTCGGCAAAGAGGTAGAGGAGAAGAAGTAATCTAGCACTGTGTTATTTGTGGCTTCCGACGATGTTTTCAAGCTTCATAACATAAAGATGCTTTGCAAAAAAGTGTAGGAAAAATGTCGTATCTCATTGCCGACCCTTTTAAGTGTCCTCATACTTCCAATAAAAAGCATTGGCAAATTTTGGCATGGTTACACTTCTAGGCAAATTTGCGTTGGAATTCTTACTTCCTCCTGTAGTGCCTACATCTCCCTCTACCTCCTCGTCTCGGGCGAGGTCACCAATCTCCGGTTCGGACCCAAAAGCCTCTGCTGCTCCTCCCCGGGCCGGCCTTCCCTTCCTCTTGTCCATCCTCGTCGCCACTGTCCAGGCATCCTCCAGGCCCCGATCTGCATCCAGAAGAACCATGACCTTCGGAGGTCCAATGATGCGAACTCGAGGGTAATTAATTACTGTTGTGGGGAGGGGAGGGGGCCTTGAATTTAGTCCCACATCGGCTTGTAGTGGAAAGGTTCCATGTCTTAAATGGGGGTGGAAATCCTTTCCTCTCGAGGCGCCTTTTGAAGGGCAAACCCGTGAGGGCACCAGTCTCCCCCCGTCAGCGTTGGACGCGCGGGCCGGAGCGCCCAAAGCGGACAATACCTCGGGAGGAACGTGGTCCTCTTTCTCTGCTAGCTTAATGTGGGCTATGCTGTTGCGCGAGGCTCCGGCTAAAGCGCCGTCCCCGCAACAGATGGCGCGCCAGGTAGGGGCGTCTTCTCCCTCCATTGACTACCCTTCAGGACTGTGGGGGCCTCCGGCGTTAAAAACCGGCAAGGAACCTTCCCACTGGGGGGGCTATGTTGTGGAGAGGGGAGGGGGCCTTGAATTTAGTCCCACATCGGCTAGTAGCGGAAAGGTTCCATGCCTTAAATGGGGGGGGTGGAAATCCTTTCCTCTCGAGGCGCCTTTTGAAGGGCAAACCCGTAAGGACACCAGTCTCCCCCCGTCAGCACTGGACGCGCGGGCCGGAGCGCCCAAAGCGGATAATACCTCGGGAGGAACGTGGTCCTCTTTCTCTGCTAGCTTAATGTGGGCTATGCTGTTGCGCGAGGCTCCGGCTAAAGCGCCGTCCCCGCAACAATTACCTTCCTTGATGTGGCTGCAACTTCCTTGAGAAGATCTCGTCGATATCGATAGAGCACCAGTGGCATGAATTGTTCGCCCAAACAAAGAGGTTTGCTGTGGTTGTCCTGTGGATCCCTGTTGTCTTGGTCTATCTGATGGACATCCAAATATGGTACTCATTCATCTTCTCCTCACTTGTGGAAGCTCTGGTGGGGCTATTCTCTCGCCTAGGTGAGATTCAAAGTGTGCAGCAGCTGAGCCTAAGGCACCAGTTCTTTTGCAAGGGCAATGTAGTTCAATTTGATGATAGAGGATTAGTTGTTCAATGTTCCCACCCCCTGAGACGTTTGGGTCTTCAACAAGCTCGTGGAGATGCGACCACCCTCTAGAGGTGGTGCAGATGCAGGGCGTGGGGGACTTTGTTTTTCTACTTTAATAAGATAGATGGATCATACATGTCTGATACGAATACATTCAATAAAGTCTAAAAATAAAATATCACTCAATACGGTTTAGAATAGTTAAAGTGTTGGTCCACATAACCTCTCTAGAGTGCTCCGCCACAAATGAGAAAGCCCAGTTCACCATACTATTTGCTTCGCCGTAGACATGCCTGCCACACATCTCCTCACACTCCTCTTAGATGTCAAGCAAGAGCGGGTGGGCAACATCAAGCACTATCTGACTATAAATCTAGCCAATCACCATCGCCGAGTCCCTCTCGATCACCAGGTGGTCAGCCCTCAGAACTTGCCTCACGTAGGTGATCCCTACCCAGGCCTCTCTCAACTTGGTTCTCGGAACTAAGGTATTAAAGATCGCGATCCGCCCACCGTGATCAGTCTGGAATTCGGATCCCGGATCACAAAGCTCGAACCACCTCTGCTGCCATTATCTGTTGCAGTGATATGGAAGTTGACCTTGAAAAAACTTAGGAGTGGAGGCTCCTAGGTGACATAAACCATCCAAGTTGTAAGAAGAACCCAATTGCATAGGCTTTCAAATTAACCCAATCCAACTTGACAAATGAGAACTCTTAACCCAAGTCATACCAAAATAGGCACGCAACCCATCCAACGTGACCCAAGCTATGGATGGATTTGGGCTAATACAAATCACGATGCACCCTACTCGCACCCGGCAACCGTAAGCGCCCTCACTGTCGCGCTTCCATTAAAATCCCAGGTCGTTCACAGCTTTTTGACTGCTCGGATTTGGGACGCGAGAGGTATTCGTCGGCGATGGCTTCTAGGGTTTCGTCCAAGGGAAAGGGGAAGGCCGGGAGGGGCCCCGACGATGGATCGACGGCGCGATGCGTCAAGGAGTGGAGCACCTGGGCGATGAAGAAGGCCAAGGTCGTTGCCCACTACGGCTTCATCCCCCTCATCATCGTTATTGGCATGAACTCTGAACCCAAACCCCATCTCTCTCAGCTCGTCAGCCCCGTCTGAGCCGCCAATTCCTCCGCTTCCAATTCCGAATTATCTCCCCGGTAGATAACATCCTATGGTCGGAGAATTTCCTCGTATCTGCTCCTAGTAATAATAGCTCTCATTCTTAACTCAATCCTTCCAGTTTTGTTGCAACGAATGTGTTCTTGAACTGTATTCTGTGACACTAGGTCAATATTTTTGGTTGTCTTTTGCCTAATTCTTCCTTAATAAAATTGATGTTTTTAAGGTACTACATTGTTAAAATTGATGTCTTTCGCTCTTAATTTCTTCTGATTTCTCTGTGGATGTGGTTCCATTTTTGGAGCGGAAAGATATTGATTGCTTCTGCTGAACTTTCTGTGATAAATTGTTGGTAGCTTGATCCAGTGTAATTAGATATCATGGTCTGTCTGGGCGCTCTTTGAGTAATATTATACAGGGATTGTATTTCACTGTTTTTATTGCAAGATTGCTTCTTTCATTGTCCTTGTTTTTAATTGTGCTAAGGGGATAGTGGAGTTATTTCGGGTACCTTTGAATAATCAGTTGTATAGGGCAGTTGTACTATTCACTTTGTATTACTATGGAATGCATTGTGGACCTAATTTGTTAGCGCTTTTTTCCATCCATTTGTCAGTTATATTGATTCAGATTTACTTTTGGTTTCTATATGTAATAGTCCCAAAGGAAATCTTTTTTTCATTGCTTTTGTTCTGCTCTGCCTGATTCAACATATAATAGGAAGTCCTTCATTTAGGCCATCTTTTGGTCTAAATTGCATGTCTAGAAACATAACTGAGATCTTATCCTTATCTCATTTAGGGGCCACTTCTAATCTTCCTCTAATCTTCTTAGTTTGGTTTAGCAGATTTAATTTTTGGCACATCTTCAACATTCTCATCTTATGCTAATGGACTGTTGACATTGGCCAGCATTAAAGGTTGAAAAGCAGCTTATTTGCATTGATTGGTTCAATTACAACCTGAACACTTAAAAACACTAAAAATAAGATTATGATGTAATGGTCAGGAAAGATAATGATAGTTGTGGTGTCAACAAATGAATAATTGGTAATCAAACAACGGAGTTCCACTATTTAGCTCGATGTTAGCCTCTGTAGCAGAAGCTGGAGCATAAATTGAGTTTATGCAGGGTACCATTTCGTTAAACCTTGTAGTTAATCAGCAGTGAGTAGCACTAGGAGATGGAGTCAAGACTTGGGCCGAAGATTTAATTCAAACAGGACTGGTTAGATGTAGACCAAGATTCTCTTCAGCAGTATCCCCCATTATTTGAATTCTGCTTTAGGGCTGAAAGCGGGTCGGGTATAATCTGATTGTATCCATTTTCGTGTTCGATTCAGGTTGGATTTAGATACTAATTTTTTTGGTCCAATTGAATCTAGATACATGTCCGGATATTTAATACAGAAGTCTGTCGGATACGGATCTGGATTGGATATATTTGATTTTTTTGGATTCGGATCTGAATATCTATATAATAGGGTGCCTCCTGCATGGTAAAAAGTTATCTAAAATAAATTGTAAATCCTAAGAAACATCTCAACTAAAATACCAGCACCCAACCACCATACCACAACAATACTTCTAATTTATATGAGTCGTTCTTTGTACTTATTGAAACACATTTAGATCATTAAATAACTACGTCATGTATGTTATTATATTTTATATTATAATCATTATTTTCTATAAAAAATAGATATTTTTTGATAAAAATAAAAAATTAATGTTAAATATTTTCAAAACTTTATTGACTAAAATATTTATAAATATTAGTAACTGCTACATACTGCTACATTTATTTATAATTTTTCTTACAATCTCTCTAAAAAGTTAGATAATTCATGATTATTTTTTTTATTTATGCTATAATTCAAAAGTAATGATAATATATGATATAGAAAATTATTAATATTCTTTATATCATATCTTTACTTTAAATAATTTTAATTTTTAATATTTTAATGCAAATCTAGTCAAACTAGTAATTTGGACTCTTGACCAGGTTTATCTCCATACCTCTTAAATCTTTAATTATGTGATCTGCATAGGAAATTATGTTACCGTCCTTTATGATTATATAATTAATATTAGTTTTTATTATTGGGTTGTACTCGAAATATGGGTGAAAGTAGATCGGATAGTATCCGTTCGGATCTATTTTTGTATCCAAATTTATCCGGATATAGTATCCGACTAATATCCGTATCTGTATTCATATCCGTTATGAATAGACAATTATCCGATCTGTATCTGAATATGCGATTCCATTTGTAACTTTATTTAATTTTATATAGTACTCATGAATTTTTAAGAAAAATAAATGACAACATTAATATGCTATTAACTTGATTTATCATCCTCTTAGTTATATCTTTTATTCTGTGGTCATAAAGTTTAATTATCCAATTTATATATGTATTTATATCCATACTCTCGGGATTCGATTTGTATCCATATCCATTTAAAACAAATGTGGATATGCTTTTTTGCATTCGACTAATATCCATATTTATATCTATATTCATCTAACAAAACAAATATTAATATGGATATGTTAGTATCCGATCCGTATCTGATCCAATTTCAGCCTTAACTAGAAATCCGATTTCAGCCTTAACTAGAAATCCGATTTGTATCCAAATAATATCCGATTTATATCTATAACAAATATGGATATTAATTTTGATATCCGTTTGATAGCCGTATCCATATTGGTATTTGTTAAAAAAAATATGGGTACAAAATGGATATACCAATATCCGATCCGTTTTCAGCTCTATCATTGTTTGTAATTCTAAATAGGCATGCAATCCCTTATCTTGATGTTTTCTTAATCAAGATTATAGAAACTGCCTTGGACCTTTGATAAGTGGAAGACTAATCTTAACACTAAGTTGAAATAATTTTAATAGCTAATCATGCTTCAGATGAACTCTTTCTCGAGCAGATACTTTGCTGTTTCTATTGATTGTTTATGGTTCTATCACCAAACATCTCAGACTTTTTTCAAGATTCTGCCCCCAACTTTACAGGAACCCTAACTGAAATGCAATATCAAAGAAATTGTGAGCTTGCGGAGTTGTTCTCAATATTGGGCATGCTATAGCAAAACAATACGCTTAGTGTTTATTTACTTTGCCACATCCATACCTACAATTCGAGCAAGCTTTTGCACCTTTCATTTGGCACAATCATCAATTTTGTACAAAAACTTGTATTCACGTGTAGCTGCTCTTTTGCTGGGTGTTCTGCTGATTGAGGTGCATAACGAGATCTGCATAGAATGGTAAAATTTCCGATACTTCATGCCAGATTTGTGTGCAATTAGACGCAGAGAGGATGTACTGGCTGTATCTATCTACCTGTCATTATTACTAAGTACCTCCATTTTGATTTCCAAAGTTCAAGCTACAAAAGATTGGAGATGGAACCTCAGAGAAGTATCTTTAGGGTTATTTCCTGTCTGGAGAATATATTAACCTTAAGCAATGTCATGTGGCCAAACTGGCATTCATGGTAATCTCTCAGTTCTAATTGGAAGGTCCAAATTGCTCTAAAATTTCTCCATGGACTAATTAGAGTCTGCTGAATGTTGTGTGAGGTTTAGCAGCCTCAATAGAAGGAAATTTTCAGTAATTCAGTTTGCTCATCGGATCTAGATTTACAACTGAGTTTGAAGGTTGGAGCCAATTCAAATGAGGCCTCAACAAGCGTTGCACTCAAGATGAAAACACCACATATGGACATAGTTAAATGCAGATATTGCGCATCCACACTGTTTTGCAGAAACTGTCATCTGACATCAGAATATTATGGTCTTGTATAGGAGACTTTGGTCCAACTCAGTAAGCATCAAAAGAAAGAGCATTCGAGATTTTCTTCTTTATTTTCAATTTTTTGATCCTTGACTTTATGAGGTTGAACCAGTAAGTTCTCAAGACTGATTATGTTCTCTGCCTTAACCTTTAATATAGCCTGCATTTGTTAAACTCAATGTACTCTAGACTGCAGCATGGTTTGACTTGAACTGTCACCAAGTAGAACAACCATCGCACTTTACCAGATCTTGCACCCCTGCGCGCCCCAACCTGATCATGGGTTTAATCAGTTGGTGTGATCTGCGCAATAGTTATAACAGTCAGTTGTGTTTTTCAAGCACCGAGCACCATTGAGGCAACTTCCCTGTTTTATCCTTCAGGAGGAAGACTCTTCTTTAATACTGAAGATGCAAGAAATTTTCAGCCCAAAAAGCTGCCTTCAAGGAGACAAATTACAATAACAATAACATCTGCATTCTAGTATTCCATCCACTACATGTTTCATGCACTGGCAATAACTTATGGCACACCCCATTACTTGCTGTCTTTTAAATGGGATGTGCAACCTATAAAAACAAAGACATGATAAAATTGAAACACATCTCATTTTGCAGTCTGCTATATAAAGAGTTAAAATGTGAGCTTGCATTGCTATTTCAAAGTTTTTACAGCCAAGCTTTTTTCCCCTTCCTTTTTCCCTCTGTAGGTACAGCTGATATTTTTCAATGAGGTGGAATCCCCTTTTTTATGGGTTGAATGATAGTCTTCCAGGGTTGCTCGCCCAGAAGGCTTGCTTCTAAACTTACATAGGTTAGATAGTTTGACTAATGACGACCTCCTGTGTGTAATAATATCATACCAATTCTTCTGCTGTGTAAAACCAGGCATGGGATACAAAACAATCTTGTTGCAACATCTCCATTAGGAATCATGTACCTGGAAAGGTACCACTTGAAGTGGACAATATTATGAAGGCGCAGACAACTGAGAGTGAGAAAACAGAGAGCCAGGTGTTCTCTGCATACATCTCCATGGCATCCGTGAAAGAGAAGCGAGTGCGGCTTTGAGCCCAGTTGCGAAGTCTATCAGCCTCTGCAGCATAAAGTGCTCTTCCCTAGAGAGGAGAAAATTTAAAGTATGAGCTAGTGTGAATTCAATCTTAAATCACCAAGATAGTTGATTTAATGGGATTGGTGATATTATGCGTACTAGTTTAATCTCTTTGGAAATTAGTTTTGTTATATCAACAGAAAACAAAATGGAAGACTTACTTTAAGCATTTGTCCTTTAAGCATTTTATCCAAGAAAATGAAATGCATCCAATCAGAACAAGGAAAAGAATAAGTCAATATGTGTCTGCATGGTGGGGTGTGTGTGTGTGTGTGTGAGAGAGAGAGAGAGAGAGAGAGAGCTGAGACTGTTGAGTGTAAGAAGTCAGGCAGGGTAGTCGTAATAAGAGCTACTGTTTTACTTAGCCAATGTCCTAGTATCTGGGTTATCCAGTGATGTTACATGTTTTAAAACTTGCCATGAATAAGCTCTCTAGTGTTATCAAACATCAGTCCTTACAACCACTCAAAAGGAAAGGAAAAAAGGACCAATTTGTAATATAAACTGCCATTCCTACAAAGTCAATCAAAATCAACAAAAATCCCTAATTTCGAATTTGCAGACACAAAGAATGGTCTGTCCAATTTTCAACTGGAAAACCCACTGATAGGAACAGTCTAATTATTATCACAAATATATGGCAGAGCAAAAGGCTATTCTAGGTAGTCTACTGAGTAAAAACTATGAAGGTTTTTAATCAAGCACGCTGTCTAGGTATGTTTCATGGAATATATTAATATAGCACATCCAAGACAACTTATAATTTGTTGCAGTAGTTTAATAGTTATGGAATTAACAAATCAACGGTTGGTGATAGGTTATCAACAGCATATTTTTATTTACTCAGTAACAATCTAAGTAAATAGGAAAGGCTGGACTTTGTCATGTTCCTTGTTCTATAACAGAGATATTATGAATATTTCAATATGGTTGCAGTAAGATCAAAATCTATTTTGAACATTAGGCATGTCTGGAGAGCAGTAGTTACTTGATCATCAAACCATCGACCTCGACGAAGCCATGCAGTGACCAATGCCAGCAAGATACGAGGTGGTGTCAGGTAATTGATTGCCTTTCCACTTCCCTTTACAACTCGCATCCTTGGAACCAATGTTCTTGCCACTGTTTCTGGAAGCTCGCAGATTATGTTAAACATTTGTTTGTTTCTCAAAGTTGAGCCACTGCATGATTGGGAACCATGAAAATAGAAGATAAGGTCAATAAAGTAACATTATGCTTTGAGCAATGCAATGAAGTCAAAGAGAATAATCTGCTAATGTATGCTCCACAAAATGCATAGTGGAAGTGCATGTAGAATTCAAAAGAGTTTATTTGTTTAGATTATCCAGATGCATAACAGATTTACCTGTCATAAAACTAATATCTGTTAAGCATCTGAAAATGCCAATGTCATTTTAACAGATATAACCCGTCTTAACAGACATACCTATAATACAACAACTATAATTATGCATTAACATGACAGGTATGAGAACATCATAATCCATGTGAAGGGCCATTTTGTCAAGGACACCCTGAGAGTGCTGGAATGGATATTCTCGGAGTTGGGAGTGTCTTGAGTTGCTCTTTCAGAAAAAGGACAAACCACATTTATTTTCAGGAGAAATATCATGCAGATGCAGATAGAACAAACTGAGCAAGGTGATACTTCCTATTGGGTGAAAGTAGGTGAGTTGTATCATCCTACAATGCTACAAAAAATATTATGATATTTGGACCTTTCAGCTTATTTGATCATAGAGACCCATCTTGTTAATGGGGCTTGCAAATGCCATAAATATGAAGAGTTAAAGACAAAATGAATTGATAGTCCGTTTGTGGTTACCTTAAAAGCAAATCTGTAAGAACCATGCCTGGAGATGCCGTGTGGACTCCAACCTTAGACCGCTTGCACTCATTTAGAAGTGATGATTGAAGCTGCCTAAGGCCACACTTTGTTGAGCCATAGCTACAAATCAAACAAGAGATCATGGTAGGTTGGCTGACAAAAATGACATCATAAACAGAATAAAAGGTTTAGCCAGCGGATCCCAGGCGAACTTTAGCCTCTGGACATCTGGCTGGCATCAGCAATGTTACCTATTAATATAGCTATATGCATTTTAGCCTCTGGACATGACAAAGATCGGTGACTTTGTACCACTTACACAGCTGTCAATGGTGTGCTTGATCCACCAGAACCTGCCCCATCCAGGTTGAATATGTGACCCCCCTTTTCCTGGGATCCCATGACACGCATAGCTTCTCTTGTGCAGAGTATAGAACCAACCAAGTTTGTGGAGACAATCTAATCATGGAGCAACATCATGTTAAAACCCACAAATAAACTGTTAAAGCAAATTAATTAACTGCAACTAACATGCTACGTAATTTACTAACTGATAAAGTAAATATTGAAGCTATAAAGATAGTCCAACAGGCCAACAAAAATTTATCAAGGCATGAAAAGCATGTTTACATTGCCTTGAGAGCTAAAAGAAGCACATTACTTTTAGTTTTGTAAATTGAATAGTGAACAATTGATTCTAACAGTTAAGAGCACCTTGCAATATGTCATAGAGGATATAAGATATTCATGGGATTGTTCTGGTACTCTTAACAACATGGAGAAAGTTTCTTTGTTTGTTTGTTTGTTTATATATGTGTATGAATGTATATAAGTATCCCCCATGTATACGTATGTTGTGCATGCATGCCTCCCAGCCTACAATGCTAAGTTTCTGCTACTTTGTCTGACATACCAGCATAAGACGCGCATAAATAACTAGATGGGTCTTAACTGGTGAAGCATTACTATATCGGTTTTTCCTAAGGAAGACTCCTTATTCTACAAGACCCCCAGAACCCTTCATAGTAATGAGTCTAATGCCTAATGCCTTCTTTCTATTTTGATAAATATCTTTAGCTTATTAGGTTGCTATATTGGATAAATGAAAATAAAACATATTTAGAAGATTGCTAGGTGCTAAATGCTAGGAGCAAGGTTTGCCATACCGATCAGTACCATACCGATGCTCAGTACGAGATTGTGCATTCCGACACTATGATGGGATGATACCGATATAGGATTTGGTACCGAGAAAGGAAACCTTGGCTAGGAGTATTGTTCTTGGAAATAGATGGTCTTCATTTACAGAGTAGATGGATTTATAACCTGAATAACGCATTTTTTTTGTACAATACAACTTTTATGTGCTTCAATAATAGACCTAACAACATATGATCCATTCCTTGGTTATCATTTTTTTCTGTAAGAAGCATGTCAACCTTACATAATCAACTTTAACTTGGTATGTGCATATGCATGCATAGGGGTCTGTTTGTATCAAAAAGTCATTTTATCAAATATTGTAGCTCTAGTACTGAGGACTGGGACCCTGCATCACCATCCATTGGCATTCATAATTAGGGATTTAAATGATACAACCGATAGCACAACAACTGTCATCATTGAATCAGTCTGCATTGTGCATATCAGAACCAATTTAATCTAAATCAGGATTAAAATTTCACCAGAAACCAATCAGAAAATCAAATCTTCACCTCATAGCAATTACACATTTTCAATATAGTTATTAATATTTCATTCATTGTTGTTTTATTGTTACTCATTTGATTGGTTTGAAATATCTATAGTTTCCTACTTCTATTGGAGCAACGTTTTTTTTTCCTATCCAAATTCCTTTTCAGAGAAGATATACCAGATCTTACTGCCATCCTCACGAGTCTTAACCCTTGATGCTGTTTCTTAATTTTATACTTTCCAATCTTTTGTTCAATATATTTCCAGATTTGAAAACATTCATGCAAAAAGACATCCTTAGATGCAGATGGTAAATACCAGGAAGATTAACCAGAAAGCGCCAAAGGTGCAAACCTGTACAATATCTTCATCTGTGAACTGTAGCAATGGCCTAAAACCTTTGTTTGTGCCAGCATTGTTTATCTGTCCATAGTGTCAAAGTATAAACTCACCAGATGAGCAAATTGCTGAATTTAAAAGATAACTGTGCACTGCATAAAGTAAACCCTTGAGAAAATAAAATTCTTTGGCCACAAACAAATGCATCAAAGGCAAACTATTTTTAAGTGATAAGGGATGACATTTAATACCCTTGACATAATTAGCCATGGTATTTAGAAATTTGACCAACAAGATTCACAAGACGAGGAACCGATAGCTTCATGAGTTTTTAAAACAAACTTTAATGCACATTTCCCACAACAGGTTCTACAGTTCCCTCAAAGTAAAGAAGTTTATCCCTTTCTAAGCACAGGCAGTGTTGTAGATATAGATTAGATATTCAAACATGATACATTTAGTGACTAGTGAAAGTACTTCACAGAAACATGACTTGAAGCAAAAACAATCGGTGAATTACGATGCACAAATAAGGTCTTCAATAGCCACAAGTTAAACAAACTATACTTCTTTTAAATGTTGACAACATCGAAGAAATTTTTAAAAAATTGTATGAAAGAAAGATGCAAAAAGCATCAACCAACATTAAGATATACATTCACCATGGAACAAGAGTTTGACCATTCTTCATATTATGCTTCTATAAATGTCCATGTTCATTGATTATCTAGGTTGCCCAATAAGAGTTGCATGGACAAGAATGTGGGAATCAGATCCAGAGACATGTTTGAATGTCTCGTTTGGTGAAAGGAAGAGAAAAGGACACATGGACATGTAGAAAATGGCTGCTCTTAAATTACTCTAATTAATTAGATAATAATATTTAGAAAATATCATGTCAAATTGTCATAAGCTGGATGCTAGCATATACTCCATAAGAGAATGATGCAGTAACTTCCAGAATTAATTTAGGAATCTGATACTGATAAAATGTATAATTTTATATGTGTGGCTAAACACTGTATTTTGGACAAATTTAACATCAAACATCCTATTGTCCAATATTATTATAGGTTCATCTTAAGTAACCCTTTTTAAGGAACTCCATGCTTGATAACCTCAAGTTTTTCAATTATGCCCTCGCCAAAAGAGTAGAAGGAAACAGGAAAAGTATGCAAGACAAGTCTACCTATCTTCCATGTCTCTTGCGTCATTGTCACCGGAATCACAATAGCTTTTATTGCAGTGACCTCCATGCTCATTTTTTTTTTTTTTTGAGAGGCAATGACAAATTAATCTCCACATCTTCTTCCTTGTTTTCTTTTAAATTTTTATGTTGGATCTGAAAACTTGATGAACCAGGATTTAGTCTGATCAGTCTATGCTATGCCAAAGGAGGGCAAAGTTGGAAACATTCAAAAGTATCCAAAGTGTTTGAGGCATGCTGAATCTGCTGTCAAGGGAGCACCTGCTATAATGGATTTTTCTAGGAATCTCACATGCCGAGGTAAGATTTTTCTAGGAATCTCACATGTCCAGGTAATCTTGTGCTTAACTATCCTAGCATTTTGGCCCAAATCAGGCCCAAGTCATTACTTTCTTTTCGGAACAGACAATGTTAAAAAAAAAGGGAGAAAAAGCAAAACTTTTAGTTCAAAACAGATAATAACAGGAATATAAGAATAGTCTGATAAACATCATACTTACCCAGATGTCTACTGAACCGAGTTCATCTACAGCAAAGTTTGCCAACTTCCTGACATCTTCAGGCTTGCAGACATCACAAGCAATTCCAACAACCGTAGCATGAGATAAATTTGTCCTCCCTCTACTTCTAGCAATTGACATACCCTCCTTTAGGTTTTCTTTCAATTCTTCCACAGTCTTATATACCGACTCAGGGCTGCCTTCAAAAAAACCAAGATGGCATGCTAAGGTCTGAGAGACTGACATAAATGGTAGAAACATAACAGAAGGGAAATGAATCTTGAGAGAGGTATCAAGGTGTTAAATACCACCTGCGGGAAGCAACAACAACTCGATCTCCAGAAAGAAGAAATTCACGAGCAAGTGCTTTGCCTAAACCCCTTGTGCTGTAAAAACAGTACAAAGGAACTGTTAGCAGAATGAGATAGCGTCACAAGCTCAGTCATTAGTGAAATAGTCAGTGTATGGTTAGCAGCATTGGTTGAACTATTTGAACAGAGAATTAATGGAACATGCTGCAATTGCTTCACAGTGTCCAGATACCCCGGAATATCAATTTCATTGATTTAAAATTGCCAAGTTCTGTAGACTATTTCTGATCCAATTAAATTAATAGAGAGAAACAAGAATCAAAGTGCATTTCCTATTACAAAGCATTCATACATGCATGGGCATTCCAAGTGACCACTGTAATCTTCAAATTAATATGCAAGGAGCCTGATTTATCATATGGCACCAAACTATTGACATTTTATATGTTTGCATCAAACTTTTCTTTTTCTGGAAGAATCCGATGCTAACAGTCAAAAATTCTCCAATAAAACCAGATAATGGGTACTACCTTCCAGTTATGACAATATTGCGTGGTCCAGCTTTGCAATGTTCTTCTAAAACCATGTTTGCCCCTATCATCGTTCCCGTAATTATTCCACCAAGCCAGCAATACCAAATCAATGTATTCATCTGACTGTCTCCCCCTTTAGATTGACAGAGTACAAAAGGAAAGACAGATTTTACAAACTTTCAAACATATACTTAAAAAGAAAGAAGAAAGACAAAGTACTAGAAAATTCTAACATAGGTACAATTACAAACCTGATAACTGAAACCCAATTGCAAGTATAACACCAGTACTCATCATTGTAACAAGATATCTTCCAATCTGTGTGACAAACTGAATGGGGAAAGGACGAGAGAGAGAGAGAGAGAGAGAGAGAGAGAGAGAGAGAGAGATCAGAAGTTTCCATGCATGATTACTTTAATGTAAAACTATGGCCAAGAAAAGTTGATATCTACTATGTAGGGTGATATTTGAAAGTATTGGTAACTTATGTCAGGAAAAAGCCTCCAATCTAGTGCAATATAGAAAACAGTCATTAACAATATATATCTGAGCGATCTTGATATGACCGAGAGCATTACCATGAGCACACCTAAGAGCCTTGTCCCATCTGCCTAGGCACCTTTGTGTGCCCTTCACTATACTTATGACGGAAAAAATCTGCAGTCAAACTTTTCCTATATAATTCACCACAACTTTGAACCATGTAATTTATAAGCATGAATACAATCATCAAAGTTTTTTCAAATATCTGTGGCTGGCTCAATGGATCCTTCTTCACAACCATTACTTAATGCTACATCTGATGTCACTACAAGCTTTTCTCAATCCTATCTCACACTTCTCTTCATGTTTCATTTGGTCTTTCCTTGTTTTTATAGCTGCTGCCTACAAACTCAAAAACCTCTCTTCAGCAAAGGCTCCTTAAATATTAACTGGAGTTATACATGTTGACATCATCTTAGTCAGTTTTTCACCATGTGTCTTAATTAGTGCAACTCCTATGCATCTTGTCTCTTGTTCCTCACAACCCTATTCTTATTAGTTATGCCATTTATACATCACAATCTTCTCACTTCTAACACCTTCATCTGCACTAATTATAATTGGTAATGCCACCTCTAATGTACTTATTCCTCACTTTATTTTTTTAATATTTTACTCCTGATTGCATGCCTCAACATTTTTCACTTCTTCCACTTCTATCAATGACATAATGCACCTAAAGCTCCACTCCGTTTTATTCACCCAGCTCTAATAATTCTTTGACATCCCGTTCCTATCTGATCTGTTTGCATTAACCTCTATACAACCTTACAAAATAGAGCTTGATAATGAACCTGATACACATCTTGGTATTCCTTGGCCACCAATTTTGGTTGGGCTCTGGTTTTCAATTCCATATCTAGTTAACTAAAGTTGTACTCGGATTTGTTTTAAATTCTTTAGGTCCTTGTCCAATATAGCTTTTACCTAAAACTTCAATTACGCAATATCCTTAAGATCGCCAGCTGAGTTAATCAATGAAACTGTAGAGGTGTATCTGTTTGGTGCTGACCTGTCTAAACACGACCAGTTCTAGTTCTTGTCATTTATCATGTTATATGTTCTTGAAAGTTTTATTGAATCTTCCCTTAATCAGTGAACGAGTAGTTTATCCTACAATAATTATGAGATCCAAGATCGTAATTTGAATCTTTAGCTCACCAAACACCTTAATATCCTCAAAAGATTACACTCAGTAACTATTCTTACCAAAATGCACATCAATTTCAAGCAAACCCGCTATTTTCCTTTCAAGAACCTTTTACGTTTTATCTTTAATAGCAAAGAACTCGGATAACAGCTCACCGAAAAAAAGATCGCTTCCGCCTTCTCTACAGCCTTCCTGTACTGCCCTCCGGGTCCCGCACGCCCCCCCGAAACCCTAACAAGCAAAGATTTCAGAGAGTAAAGAGCTCCCTCCCGCTTCGAACACAGGGATGCCCTCTCTTCCGGAACCACCTTCCCCTTTCCATCGCGCTCGGAGGAGGACTCCCCTCCGTTCTCCGACCGAAAAGATCTGCAGGAAAGCGGCGGAATCCCGCGCCGGCGGCACAGCAAAGGCCCCAAGAACGATACACCGTCGAACGTCGCCGGGTTCCGGTGCGAATCCGATCGGAGCCGCAGTCTATGGTCGGACCTGGAGAGATCTCTGGAGCCGAGATGGTTGAAGGGATGGGCAGAGAGCTGGAGCTTGGCGACGCCGGTGGCCATGACGTCAGGCGGCGCCGCGGGAGCTCGGAGGGGAGCGCTGCCGGGCCGACCAGTGGATTTTTTCAGCTTTATTTTTTTTATTCTTTTGCCGTCCTATAAAACGGGAGTTGGATTAAAATATCTCGCACGCAACGTGAAGACCACACGTTCAAGCAACCTCAAAACCACACGTTGCTCGACGCGTGCGTGTTTGTCCACGTCGGCTAATCAGTAATCCCTGTTGCTTTCCATCCACGGTACGGAACTCTCTCAATTGTCAAAAGTCCTCCGTCGCCAACGCAAGCGCGGTAAAATTAACGGCCATCGCGATGGTTTTGCCGGGCTTGGACTGAGATTTTCGCCCGTGAATTCGGGCCGGACCTGGGCATGGTCTTTTACCTGGACCGGCCCGGTCCAACCCGAAACATATTGTCTATACTCTTTTTGCCGCATGCCAGTCTGCAAGCTGGTTCGTCTTCCTAAAAATATGCATAAAAATGAAGAGCGGTAAATCGTGGTTGACCAGAAGGATGTCTCGCGGGAGGTGTTTTAAGACCAGAATCAGCAACAGAGCAGGTGCTGATCAAGTGAATGACCATACATGAATCCCCCTCCAGCCAAATCTCTCATCAATCTAATTTATATAGTACAGAAACAATAGGAATTTCCAACCAAGAACAATTTTAGGACCCGATCCAATGGCCCCAAGTGGTTGATGAGATCAAGAAGCCAAGACCCGAACCGGGGGCAACGTTTAATTTTTAAACCAACCCCTGATGAGTCGCTTTTTCCAACAGATTTGGAACCCGTGGCCCGTGAACATTCTTCAAACAACTGGTGACATCCCCCGGGGCTTCAATATTTACCCAGTGGCACCAATACAAACGTCCGTCCGTCGGACGGCCACAAAGTCACCATCCGACGATCACATCCGTCCCTTCCTCCGATCTCACAAGCGATCGCCGGGGAAGAACGACGTCAACGAAGACAGAAACCCTTGCTACGCTTCCCCGAGAAATTGCCCCCGAATGTTTCTAACCCTGTTTTGGGCCTTGGTTGCCGATTTATCCTTGAAAACCGGCTTTAGATGGCGCGGCGGAGCAGAACGCTTCAAGAACCTTCCGAGGAAACAATACGACCTTTCCAACCAATGTCCTCCTCAAAAACCTTGGACACTGCAGCACCGAAAGCTCAAGGCCGCAACCCACCCTCAGTGGGCTTCTGTCAGGCTAGGCCATCCTCATCGTCATCGCCAGCAACCACAGCCAGCTCCCGTCCTGAGAGGAGAGGGAGGAGGAAGCCCGCAGAGCCAGGGAGGTTCCTTGGTGTGAGGAGGCGGTCTTGGGAGAGGTATGCTGCTGAGATGAGGGACCCCACGACGCTCGTACTCCTGGGAAGCCGGTCAATTTAGTCCCACATCGCTTGCCTACAAAATAATATGTTGGTTTAAGAGACGGAAGTCTCGCACGATTGTCCGCCGAGCTTCGTTGCGGGAGCTTATAACCCGAGCCCGTTTGGGGGCATTAAAGTGGTTTCGGACGCTTAGTCGCCTCGACGAGGTGGGGTTTACAGGGTGCGTATGGTTGGCTCGCGGGTGGTTCAATATACACCCCCCCTATTTCTCAGGACACCCTCCAAAAATTAAATACTCGCCCCCCCCACCCCCCATTTGCCAAAGACACCCCTAAAAAATTAAAAATTTTTAAATTACCTCCCACCCTCCCCACCCCCTCCCCTAAATTGCTCTCTACAACCCCCACCCCGCTCTTCCCCTCTAAAACACCCGCCGGCTTCTCCCTTCCGTCCAAAAAACCTCGCCGGCGGCAACCTTCTTCGTCTTCCTTTGAACTGTTCCGCCCAAAGCACCTCGCCACCGTCCAAAATCCCTCCGTTCCTCCTTCTTTCTCCCATCGCCGGCATTTTTCCGATCTCGGACCACCTCGCCGGCTTTTTCCGGAACCATCTCCCGAGCAACGAGCACCTCGTCGGCGCCTCCACGACCACCTTGAGGTAGCTCCCCCCCGCCTCCCCAAATCGTTCGCCTTCGGTTCGGCCCCATGGGGCCGACTGGGGCCGACCCGCTGCAATTGGGTCATTTTTGTCGATATCATTCTTGATTTTGGAATGATTATCTCATATCAAATGCTCTATCAAATAATAAAACCACAACATTAGTTAACGAACAAAAACTAAAAACAAAAACTAAGAACTGCGGCATAGTTTTAGGTAAAGTCTATTATTGAGTTATGTCTTGAGTTTACGAGTCGTATACTTTTGAATTATCATTTATGTATGCAATTGAAGTAACATTGAATTATTTATCACAAAACCCAATCATGTAGATTCCAAGAAGTAACTTGTTTCTTTTTTGGCTTGTTTTATCATTTATCATTTATGTATGCAATTGAATTATTTTCTTTGATATAGCCTAACATTGAATTTCTATATTTTCAGACATGGATCCCGGTCCCTCCAGAGTTAGACCTACGGCGTCAGCTAGGAGACGTCGTGCTAGGATTGCTTCTCCCGAGCCTGCTCATATGCCATCGCCCTCTCCTGAGTCAGAGCATGATGATATGCCCGCTAGGGGCGAAGACGATGAGTCCGTTGGACCATGTCCAGGAGGTCCAAAGGATGAGTCCGTCCTGATCAGTTTCAGGACGCATATAGCAGCTTCCATCTGGAGGCAACAGGTATTGTTTATTTGTTATAGCATTATATTTTGTTTATTGATGTTTTATAAAGTAGTAGTAATTATACATTTATATTACAGGAACGGGCTCCACTAAAGTGCATGAACCATACTGCCAAGGTTGGTGAATAGAAGTGATGGTCTTCAAACCAACCAAATACCAGGTTCAAAGCACTATTGAGGCAGTCGGGCCTCATAGAGTTAGTACAGTGCTCTTATCGATTCACCGATAAGATTCTGATTTCGGGCTTCGTAGAGAGATGGCAGCCCGAGACGAACACCTTCCATATACCATTTGGCGAGATCACTATCACGTTGGATGATGTATCCGCCATTTTAGGGATTCCTGTCGCAGGTGCCTCAGTAGCAGTTTCTCCTGAGAGGATGAGTGATCGGGATGCTGAGGAGCTACTTGTGGAGTTGTTGGGGGTGTCAGCTGGAGACGCGCGTCAGGAGGTACTGTCATCGCGCGGTCAATCTGTGAGGATGGAGTGGCTGAGGACTCAGTTTCACTCTGTATCTGATAGAGACAGCCAGCAGAGGATAGAGTGTGCAGCACGAGCCTATTTGTTATTTTTGTTAGGCTGCACACTCTTTGCTGATAAGAGTGGGACCAGGGTGCCTATAGCGTATCTGTGTTTACTGCGGGATCTGGATAGGGTGAGCACATATGCCTGGGGTACAGCTGCCTTAGCATATTTGTATCGGCAGTTGGGGATTGCGTCGAGGTCATCAGTGAGACAGATCAGTGGTTATATGACGCTTCTGCAGGCATGGATTTATGAGCATTTTCCAGCACTCAGTCCTCACCCGTCGCTTGAGTATACTGATGCCAGTCCCCGCGTGCACCGCTGGATGCCCGGTACTCCATCCCGTACCACGATGGACCATTTAGTGGTTCTACGTGAGTCATTGGACCTTTTGAGCATCGATGAGGTACGTATCATATTACCATTTGCTTGTGTTTGTCAGTACTTTTAATATGCGATATAGTATAAAACTGAAATGGACCTTTTGTTTTGCAGGTTATTTGGGATCCCCATCATCGGCTTCGGGGAGATCGCCCATAATTTATCACCAAGAATTAATGAATCAGAGGATCTGTTCGGCACAAAATTCAGCACGGCACGCGATTTGGCACCAGAAGCCTTCTGTTCGGCTGCACAGTGCCGAACAGAAGGCTTCTGTTCGGCTGCACAGTGCCGGACAGAAGCCTTCTGTTCGGCACTGTGCAGCCGAACAGAAGGCTTCTGTTCGGTTGAGGGTTGCCGAACAGAAGGCTTCTGTTCGGCACCGTTCAGCCGAACAGAAGCCTTTTGTTCGGCGATCCAGTGCCGAACGGAGCACGAACCGTGAAAAAAAAAAAATTTCGAAACAAGGTGGAACACGTACCTTTGCGGCCGATTCTTCGTCCCAAATCACTAGTTGCTTGTCCATGCTTCGAATGGGGCTTAAATCTCCTTCAAAGATCGCCTAAACGATGTAAATGGATCGAGAGGTTTAAGGGGGGTTTGAGGGGTGTTTTTTTTTTCTTTGAGAAAATTTCAAGGGCAATATGGTAATTACACTAAAGGTTAGTTTGGGTATTTTTTTTTTGGTTTTTGGGGGGTGTCCTTAGCAATTAGGGGGGGGGGGGGGGGGGGGTGTATATAGAACCCCCCTTGGCTCGCCCGTTTCAAGTTGAGTAGCGAGATGTGCGCCTTGAGCTAAAGCTTGGGTCGCGCATCTCCTGAAGCGGAGGGAACTGCGCTAGGCTGGTTTCACAGAGCAGCGAACACCTCTTGCTCTCAACGGTGAAAGGACAACGGGCCACTGCCCCATTTTCCCTCTATGGCTCGCAGGCTGACAATTGCGGACAACCACTTTTTTTTTCTAGTTTTTTTGTCTTTTCTCCGTGCCCTTATTTCGAAGCCCCTCGAGAAAAATGGAATTAGGCTTCATATACCTGGAAAGGGAGCAGAATTGCAACCTCCAAATTTCGGTGATAAATTGGATTTTCAAGATCTTCGAACAATGTAAAATCCTTAACTTCGATGTAGAATTTATCTGAACAAATTCTTAAGTTCATATTCTTTTAATACTGAATTATTCTTCAAATCATTGCGTGTATCTCTTAGATCCGTGTCATCTTGTTTCGAAACCTACGCATGCATGACGTTCTTAATCAGAAAGCATCAGTCTTTTTCGCTTTATGCCCTATTGTCGCTTGATATATTCAGCCTGCTCATATAGTGAACTGCAGCCAAGATTCGATTTTTCAAGCAATGGAGTTGGTTTGAAAGCTTGATGTTCGTTGCCCTCTTTACTTGATTGTAGCTGTCACAAACACCACTTCATATGGCTGCTGGGTATAATAACACTTGTATCGTAAAGTTCCTGCTTGGGTGGCAGGGTCCGGAGAAGGTTGAGCTGGAGGCAAAGAACCTGGTAACTTAAAAGCAACGATATTTTGAAATTGCAATCAGTATTCACTCATTTGAATTAACTCTACCATAGAATTTATGATCTTTTGATCTATAGATACATGGGTATAAATTATTTTGCAGTATGGTGAAACACCTTTGCACATGGCAGGGAAAAATAAACGGCTGCAGTCACGTCTTCTTCTTGCTCATGGTGCTTTTCTGGAGGCCAAAGCCAATGTAAGCATTATCTCTGATCTGCGTTTGTTTTGCTGCTAAATTAGAGATCTTAAAACATTCATCCCTTTCATTTCGTGGATTATGTGATCCGTAATATGCTTTGATGTGCTGTTGGATTTTGGATTTCATGCAACTCTTTATTTTTTATTTGCTGCAGGATGGGATGACGCCACTACATTTAGTTGATTGGCATGCACTTCGAGCAGAAGATTGCATCACCTTGCTAGAGTTTTGAGAAGATCCGTGCGAGCGTGTGTTTAGTTCTACAACAATTATTCACTGAGAAGATTTTGGATACTTATACAGGATTAAGGAACCTAAAAAAATACCTTCCGACTAGCTTTCTTGGGTGAGGTCGTAGGTTGTGACGAATGATATCAGAGTGAACTCGGCCTATAGTCTACATGGACAACGGAACGCTGCAGCACGAGTTCATAGAGTCTGACCACGTGCTGATCGTGATGCTTGTTATTAGATTTGAATGGATTTAAACTCTTACCCTAATAAGGACTTGAACGGGCTTGAACGAGAGGAGTATATGAGGACTCGTGCATGCGTATATTTAGTCCTATATTGGTTATTCATCAAGAAGATCTTGGGTATTTATACAGGACTAAAGAATCCAAAAATACCTTCCGACTAGTCTTTTTGGGCGAGGTCTTGGGTTGTAACAAGTTTAATGCTAACTACAATGTCAAATATAATATATATTATGAACTTTCAAGTTGAACCCTACTTTTTTTTTTTTTTTTTCTTGTGAATTCTGGGGAAAAGGAAAAAGAAATTAAGCTACCTATATGTTGTTACACCACAGGAGGGCATGACCCCTCGTGGAAACTTCTTAATTGGCACATAGAAGAGCAAAGAAAGTGCAAAGCCCTTGAGTCAATGCTGTAAGGCAAAAGCCAAGATGGCAGATTTGGAAGCAGCTATATCAATCATCGTGGGATTGAATGAACTCAAGATGCATTTGCAGAGGCAGGCCTAGGGAATTCTTTTGATGAAAAGCAAAGAGCCATGGGCTTAAGTATGTATCGCTGCTAGAAGGCCTCCCCATATGGCTTTTCTGGGTAACCCTGGAACAGGTACTAGATGTCTTGCATGATTAGGCTTTTATGTTTGGATTTATTCTAGGTTAATGTCAGGAAACTTGCTTTGTAGCTTGCATGAGGTTCTTTCTGTTATTGATTTTACTGCTCGATGGCAAATCAAAATTTTGACATTATGCGTCAAGCATTCGAAGCACATTGCAAGATATTTAAGTCAGTAAAAGAATGCCAAGAAGTTTCTCTTTTGTAAAGAACATATAAAAACTTTTAACATTTTGATTGAATTGACTATATCAGTCCAACTTGCATGTACTGATACATGAGTAAAGTATTATATTGTCTTGGGTCAACAAACGCAAATCTTGGTTTTATTGCCAGATGTATCTTTCATTTAACTGGTGTCTTTGTTTCGATTAATGAATTTTGGACTGCCTTCATGATTGATAGGTAAAACCATGGTTGCTCGAGTCCTGGGCAAACTCCTTCATATGGTGGGCAGTTTGCCTCCTGAAATAATAACTGAAGTGCAAAGGAGATCTTATGGGAGAATTCGTAGGGCACACTGGACCAAAGACAAGGCAAAAGGTACACTCTTACTGATACATATTAATTTTGTGCTGAATTAAACAAGAATCAGAAGACTTCTCCTATTCTCTCAATCTGAATAGCCTATCAAGTATTTGATTGAGCCTATCAAATATTTGAAAATCGTTAAATTGATGCTTTCTAGTTATAATACAGATGGTATTCTCAAATTATGTACTGCCTTAATAAGTTCTGTATAAGCACTACGAATCCTCAAAGGTGCCACATAACTATCCCTGTTCTTAATATTTCTTTTCTTTCCATCCCCTTCTCTCACCCATTACCAATTACTGCTTTAATCAAATGGACTTTCTAATACATTGTGAAACATTGTAATTTGGCTTCTGCCGACCACAAAACTTCAAAGGTCATTCTTTTTGGATATATCAGATACCTTCATGGAGTTTTGGTATCTTCTGAGCTGGGCGAGATACCTTTGATTTGCGTTAACCTTAATGGTGCATTCAATATCCTAATCTTATATTAAACTCTTTTACAGATACAAGAAGCAGAGGGAGGAATTCTTTTTGTAGATGAAGCATTTCTTTACAGGTTGATACCAATGCAGAAAGCAGATGACAAGGACTAAAGTTTAGAGGCCTTAAAAGAATTATGTCAGTAATGGACAGTGGGAAGGTAGTTGTTATATTCACTGGATATTGTGAGCCGATGAAGCATGTTATCGACATAAAATGATGGTTTCAGTAGGAGTCTTTCACTTCAATAACTTCAGTCCAACCGAACTCGCCTAAATTTTACATTATTAATAATGAATAATCAAGATCATAAGTAGTGTATCGTATGGATTCAAGCTGCACCCATCTCGTACCGTGGAGGCTTTTGGCAGAATTAATCAACAGAGAGACCACAGAGAAACAGAGGAAAGAGATGAATGGGTTTTAATAGATCCACTGAATGAATGCTCGAGATAATTTGGATCTTCATCTTGATTTTGATTGCACGGATGCTGATAGGTTACAATTTCTATGAATGACTTGGAAGCAGGACTCAGGCTACTTCCACAGTGATGATATTTCCTGGCAGTTTAGAATGGTAGTTCTTTTTAGATCAGCTCTGCTGTTCTGTTGATCAATTTAATTGGAGCCAAATATCACAAAATATGCAAATTGGCATGTAACTCACATGAAGTGGCACTTCTCCAATTGACAATGCTTAAGCAGTTTACAAGTAAAAAAACGTTGCATTGTCTAAACTATATGTGGTTTCACATGTTTTGGACTCGAAGAAGCATGTTCTCTATCCTATAATATGACAACCAACTCGGAAAAAAAAAGAGGAAGCAGCCAATGTCACCTAATGTCTATAAGAAGACAATACCACACCAGCTGCACAACACATTATGTTCCAGTATATGGTGCATTACAGCACAAGCCACTTCCAAAAGATCTAGCCAGAGATCACCATTCACCTGGTGCTCTGTGCCCCACATGCTTCTTCAGGAGTATTATGCTGATTTTGTATTTATAAAAGGAACTTATATTCTTTATGAAAGTATCGATCAGAGAGTAAATGTACAGCATGAGCAACATGAAGAGAAATAATGAAATGACCCAACACCCGGAGGGTAGGGCAAGGCTTTCAAACTCAACAATGGCCCTCTTGGTTTGAACGCTTCCATAATTACGCTGCTCCTAACCTCCTGGCTGTGAGAATTTCGAGTCTCACATCAATGACTCTGGTTTATACATCGTATGAAGGTTTGCAGATGCAAGGACTCCACCTTGGATTCTTTGAGGGCATGTTCGATGATGCGATCTTATAGGATTTGGTCCAAGCATCCATGACTCAATACTCTGGCTTCCTAGTTTCAGGTTTTGCATGCAGTAGAATCTGAATCCAATCTTGGCTAAGAGAGGCAAGAATATGGCATCATTAAGTTTTAATTATACTTGCCCATGGAACATCTTAAAACTTCGAGTGAAGCTTCACCTTTCGCTTCAGAAAAATCCAAATTATGAGGAGGGCCTCAGGAGGACTACCTTGCATGCTGTTTGGTCCAATGGTATTCTAATTGCAATGTTTAATCTAAACAGCGCAGCTTTATATTGGGACGCAGTTGAATATGAATATTGAGCAAACCTGTCTCCAGCGATCATACTTCAGAATCCCAGCCATATCAGAAATTGAACACCAAGTGCACCCTTTTTTGAGGGCAACACTTTGTTGAACATGCTTATGTATGTGTTTCACAATTTTTCCTGTAAAGGTGTCCATTTCTTTAGACAAGTGATGAAGTCACAAGAAATTAACTGATAGCTAAGTGATGACAAAAGCATGATTGTCAAGAGACAAGTTTGTGGTGCTCAAGTAAAGAAAGCAAATGTACAGTAAGCAAACCTGAGCATGTAAAGAACGGAAGAAAAACAGGGGTAGAAAGTACAATAGTAATAACCACTTTTTTTGATTATGTAAAGGGGAGAATTAACTAAGATGGTATTGGCATGAGTAAAGTAATACGCAAAACCAGTAAGGAGAGCAACTGTTTCTGTCTAGAGGGTCTAAAAAGACGAAAGCTGTGAGAAAAATTTTGCAAATACTAGGGGTAACAGACAACAAAGCTCTTAACGGGAATGAGTAAGCTACTAAAAACATAAAGAAGGCTCAGGCTCCAGATAGATGGGATAAGGCTTCTTGACTGCAGTTGGCTATGATATATAACTATAAATCAAGGTACGCCGTAACGGTACCGGTAGGCATACCGGTTGCCTACCGGACCGATACGGTTCCGATTCGGACTAGTATGAACCGGTATGGATAGAGTTAAGCGCGCGCGCTACCCCGCGCGGGCCAATGCAAACCAGTCCGGTTCGTACCGGTACACTGCGAAAACCGTTTTTCATGACAAAACCGTACCGGTTGGCGATGGTAGGCCGGAACCGTTTTTCACGATTGAACCATACCAGTTGGCGCCGATTCCGGTACGGTATGTGCTGAACCGGCCCAAACCATGCTATGAACACATGAACCACTAAAGGATGACATGCTATATAATAATAGCAACATCAGATCGTTTAACCATCAAAAGAAAGAGGAAAAAAATCTGGTTAATAATGACAGGACAAAATTTACAGTCCACCTACTGTCATGGATATAAAACCCAAAGGAAATCTGGTAAAGTATATCCTGGTTTAGATTTTATCCATGCTCTTGTAGCAACTCTTCTCATGTTATACAATAATAAACTTTCAACAGAAAAAGTTAATGTCTTGGGTTAAGATCTCAGAGGAGCCTATTTATATTTTTTAGATATTTAGGGACATGAGTTTGGGGTTTCTTCTATATTCTTTGAATTGCTCTCCTCATCTCCATGTTTTTCCATCCATTTTAAGTTGTAGAGTGGGCAGTCTAATTTGCTATGCTTGTACAGCAAATTGAAGCTTTCAAAGAACACATTTATGTATAAAGATAGTGATATAATATTATTGATTTATCAAGGCTCAAAATATAGGCACACCTTCTTGAGATTGTATATAGATGCAACATTATCACTAATGACATGTAACCAAATCTGACATTCTAGTTGACCTATCAATTCTTGAGTTCTGGGACAGAGTACAAGAAAAGCTTAGTTGTTCAGACAAGAACAGCCATTTGATCAGTGCCCTTCCTCTTCATATGTCAAATTTGTAAACTGTCATGGTCTGGTCTATTAAGATGTTTATGTTTCCTACCAAAAGAAAAAATGATGTTTATGTTGGGTAACCGGTCCCTAGTTGAGAAAAGCATTCCCAACATTTCTTACACTATCTGTGATGTTCCTGAGAATTTAGTACTTCACTTTCCAAGTTTCATTCTAATAGCAAAATAACTTTGTACAGCATAGGGCTGGCAATATGATCGACCATGATGCCATAATATAGTGTTGCCAAAAGAAAATATTTACAAATTTTCCAGACTATTCGAAGTTCAAACACCTCTTATCCTTTTTTTCGAAAAAATGCTTATATTGTTGCTAATCTCTCCCCTTAGGCCCCTGCCTATCAACACATGTACTCACTGATATATGATCCATGTTGGTCCTTTTGGAAGATCCTAATCACTCTCTATCTTCCCTCATAAATACTTTTAATATTTTCTGGCATAAAACACCAAATCAGACATTATTGAAAAATTCTTCAGTGCCTATGCCATCTACTTCAGGGAGTGCCTTATATTTATGCAAACAAATATAATTATAAATATTTAATTTTTCAGTAAGTCTGATATTTAACTAATCAAGATATCAACTTGAAACTATCAGCCAAGAAGAGAGGGGAAGAGAGGGGGTGGGTTTAGTATTTTATGGGGAACCCAAAAGATTTGTCCCTCTTTTATTTCTTTCTTTCAGTCTTTCTCTATTTTGGAAACTCAATGGGAGTAGCACCATCCCAAGTCAAATTCTGGACCTCTCTGAGGAAAGGGTGCCACCTGGCTGAGATAAGTCTGATTGGTGAAACTTGGAAGCTCTTCAATAATGGTCGAACAATCCCTTCCATAATCCGAAGCTTCTCTAGAACGAATGTTTTTGCATTGATTATGATGTTTTTATAATTTATCTTCTTTTTCTTTCTTGGTTTTGGGGGAAGATTGCTAATTATCTAGATTGCATATGATTGCTTCTTAATTGTTTGTGACTTTTGACCTCATGAAAATATAAAACACATAATTCATCAATTACTTCATGAAACTTGCATCTATTTTTACTATGTTTGGCAATTACATTAAAACCCAAAAAGTATATGGGAGGATAGATGCAGGCATGCATTTAGTCCCAAATTGGTTGTATGCTAGGGAGGCCTTGGGATCTTATACAAGACCAAGGGACCTAAATAACACTTTTTCAGCTAGCTTTTTTGGGTGAGTTCCTGAGTCGCTACAAAAGGTATCAGAGCAAACTTGACCAATGGCCCATGTGTGACTAAGGGATGTTGTAGCATCGGTTGTTTTTGGGCTGACCACAACCCGATTGTAGTTCGCAAAATGTTTATGAGATGTAATAATGTTTACCCTTAATTTAGCAATGATGCTAGGGCTTAAACAGGGAGGGTACATGAGGATTCGTGCAAGCATGTGTTTAGTCCATATTGATTGTGTGTTGGGGAGGTCTTAGATGCTTATACAAGGCCAAGGAACCCAAATAACACCTTCTTGGACAGTCTTTTTGGGTGACATCTTGGATTGTTACTGTATATATGGGCAACAAATTGTCAAGGGGAAATAGGATATATCTATGAGATTGCATGTCAAATCTCCATTGTAATAAGAGTCCAACAACTTTTCACATATCTAATCAGATAATGCAACTTTCGAATAAAGGTTCAGTATGAATTTAAATGAAACCACAATGAAGCAAACCGACATAACATGGTAGAATTAGCTATATATTTATAAAAACAAAGTCTAGTGAAGAAGAATCTTACCATATTGTCTTTAATGAACTGAGTCCATGTGTTCATCATCAATTTTTCCAATGGCTTCAAGTATTGACGAGTATGTAATGAGATCATATTCAAATCCCTTTGACTTCATCTCTTTCATCAATTTAGCTGCCTCCTCAAACATACCAGCATGGCTTAGAACACCAAGAATTGTGTTGTATGAGACAGCATCTGGTTTAATGTTAGATTTCTTCATGTTCGAAAGCATCTCCATTGCTCGGTGTGGGCCACCTGTTTTTCCCAGTCCATTCAAAATGATGTTGAGAGAATTTATATCTGGAACACAACCTTGTTCTTGCATTGTTCGGAGCAAGGTTTGAGCTTCGTCTATCATGCCAATCCTTACCATTCCAGACATGAGGGCATTGTAGGCATAGACATCAGGAGTGCATCCCAATTTCTTCATTTCATCAAAAAGATCTATTGCATCATTAAGACGCCCACATTTACCAAAATGCTTTATCATCACAGCATATACTCGAGAAGTGGAAGAACCACAGTTTTCTTTTAATTCCTGAAATAGCTCATTGGCAGCTTCATACCGTTTTGCTTTTCCAAGAGCATCAATTAGGCTACAATAGGCTGCTGGACAGGGGGGGAAACCCTTCTCATCCATCTCCTCAAGAAGCAACATGGCTTTTTCCACTCTATTGCTTTTGCAGAATCCATCAATGAGAATGGAATAGGTGAAGGCACTAGGAGCAATTTCTTTTTCCTTTAGTTTTTCGAACCAGGAAGCAACCTCTGTTGCACGAGATTTTGATTCAAAAAGTGCTTTGATGATGGTATTATATGTAACCACATTTGGCACACATTGCAAAGATTCCATCTCCTCGAAAAGCTTAATGACATCATCCAGACGCCCAGCCTTGCTCAAAATGTTCATCAAATTATTCATGAGGATTGTGTCTGGCTTACAGCCCTCCCGCCGCATTTCAAGAAAGAAGTCATATGCCTCTTCTACTCTCCCAGCCTTACCAAGACCTTTTATCAACTCAGTATAAGTAAAGACATTTGGGGAACAACATTGATCTCTCATTTCACGGAACAAACTCAGAGCCCTCTCAATATTTGCTGACTTAAAAAACATGCCCATCAAAGTGGTATAAATCTTTGCTGTGGGTTGCAATCCGTTCTCTTTCATCTCCTCAAATAGCCTAATAGCGGAGTCCTCACGACCCAGCTTGCAGAAAGTGGCAATAAGAGCATTGTAAGTAACGGTGTCGGGAAAGCAATTACCTTCATTGCACATTTCATTGTAGAGCTCATGCACCTTTTCGTAATGGCCCTCCTGCATCAGCATGATGATCATGCTATTGTAAGCATGTGCAGTTGGCCTGCATTTCCGAGCCTTTATCTGATAAAAAATCAAGCATGCCTTGTTCACCATCTTTGCCCTCCCCAAGATCTTAATAATCTCAGATAATTCGGTAGGGGTAATGATACAACTGCTTTTAACCATGTCTTGGATATTTTTCCACATCTCGCCTACCAGTCCGGCTCCATCCAAACAATGTATCAAGGCCATATACGTGGTGGAATCATGCTCAAAATTCCTCCTTTTTGCGGCCCATCTGAAGAACTGCATCTTCACCCCAATCTCAACATCTGTTTTCATTACTTCGCGAACCAATCGGTGATCAACCTTCAACCTCAGCACCTCCAAGGCCTTCTCAGCATCCGATCCCCACTTAAAAATCTTCAGTATTCTCACGAACCTCTCGTCGAGTGCACGAACGGACCGCTCGTACCTTGGTGTTGCTCGTGAGGCTGCGCTGTCATCTCTGAGACTTGGAAGTCTGAACATCTGAACTATTTCATTTTCTACACAGTTCCATAGTGTTTAATTAATCAAATATCCATCAAAATATTAGTAAAAGTTGAAAGTATTAACGAGACGTTAAGGAACAAACTAAAGCAAAGCAATCCATATATGAAATTGTGCTTGGTAAGTTTTAGTTTTAAAGATAACGATAAAGGATATCATAACAAGTATTCTGTTCTCGAATTTCGACTGCATCCTATTTAGCTTTCCCATGAACAAACACTCTGGAGAATTTTTTTTCTCATCGGTCTACCACCTGGTCTGAATTTTTTGCAGTATAACAAGATAGCTTCAGTGCAGCAAAGCCCAGAAATTAAAACCTTATTTTTTGTTGTAAAAAGGAGTTATCGTAAAGCCATGATTTTTTCGGAGGGGAGTATACTATGCCTCTCACCTGTTTGCTTTAATCTCCTGCTGAGCTGCGGTGAGGAAGATACGCCCCGCTTCGGAAGGAGAGCAGCGGCCCTTCTGGAGGGCCGCATTTCTCTTCCCAAACGCCAACTATTCATGCGAGATGGGATTTCAACCCAACTCCACTGGCGAGGAAGCAGAGCTGATTGTCGAGAGCGTCGTTGTCTCGAGCCCCGAAGCCACCGCACGGCTGCAAGCCGTGATTCGCACGAGACTTGGACGGTTTGGTCGCGGTGAATTTTAGCCTGGAGAGGAGTGCATGTTCAGCCTTTGCGTACTGTATTTTGTACCATGGGTTCGGTGTCAGCGTGGCTGCCGAAAAGCAGAGGATTTTGATGGAAGGCTGTGATCCGATCAGAAAAAGAAGATTTATTGAAGGAAGTAGTATTTATTGAAAAAGAGCTGTGCTAGGCCCGTGGGCTGTGTGACTTGTCCGGAGATGGAGGAGACCATTTTCTACGCCCTCATAGATTGCCTACGGGCCAGACAGATATGATGCTATGATTCGGGCCAGCCAGATCAGTGGCAGAGGTGGTTATCTATCGAAGAGTTTCTACAATTCCTAAAGGACTCGGCACAGAGATCTATGTTTGATTGAGAGAGGGGGACATGTGCTGCCTATCTAGCCTGCTAGTGTTGGCTGGATAGGAATGCCCGAGTCTTCGAGGGAGTCAGCCCTCACCCGAGGATGATAGCGGCTAGAGTCCTTATGCAAGCGGCTGAGATCACCAGCGCTGCAGAGATATCACCTGAGTTGGCTAGGGACATCTAAAGCCCCCATTCTGCTCACACAGCGTCCAGAACAGTACTCGTCTCCTGGGTGCCCCCATCCCTTGGTTTCTCAAAGTGAACTTTGACGGCAGTGTGGATGATGAGGAGAAATGCAATGGCATGGGGTTCGTTATCCGAGATCATGACACCAGATTAGTTGCGGCAGGAGGCTCGCATACTTTTGACTCGTCAGGGGTGTATGCCGAGCTCAGAGCAGCCTGAAAGGGCATTTTCTATGCGAAGCGGATATTGGGTGTGGACCGTATTATTCTTGAGGGCGATTCGGCCACAGTGGTTGAGTAGATCCGGGGACGAGGACTCACTGCTGAGGATTGACCGCTAATCCTTGAGATTCACAGGTTGATGGAGGAGTATGACTCCCTCCAGGCTTCACACGTGTTTAGGGAGGTCAACAGGGTGGCCTCTTATGCGGCCCACCACTTCGGTGGTTTTGTTTGGGTTGGGAGTGGAGCTGCTCCAGGGCCATTATGTAGTGTTTTATTTTCTAATTTCGTTGGCTGCATTCACACCCGCAGCGTGTGAGCCGCCGTTGCAAAAAAAAAAAAAAAAAAAAAATATTTTTGACTAAAATTCTGCCGCATTTAATTATGGTTATGATTTTATTATTAATTAGATATTGAGATGTATTCAATAGATGGCCGTGATTTCATCAACTGAGAATTGCTGCTTGATGGATCCATACAATTTAAAGAAATAAAGAACCGGCGTTCATAAATTATCATTTTTTTTTTAATAAAAGGAAGAGGGTCGTACATCCAAAATTTATTCCACCAGTAAGAAGCTCACAACATCAATGGCACCTAGCAAGCTTATAAAGTACTGAAAACAGTTGGCAGCTCTAGCGATGGAAGGTTAGCCGATCAACAAATATGTATGAACAATGGTTTATCACATCTGAAATGGAAGTAAATTTGTTAAGAAAGATTTTTTTTGCCTCTCTTTTATTACCCAAAAAGTGGATCAGTTCATATCCATCCGGATCCATTTTTAATCCAAATTTATCCGAATATGCATAAAAATTTGAGCATCCAACTAACATCCATATCTATCAAAAAAAAAAGAGAGGATATGAATATAGATAGATAATTATCTGAACTGTATTTGAATATCCAATTCTATTTGTAACTCTATTTAATTTTGTATGACATTCATGAATTTTTTGTTAAAAAATAAATGATCACATTAGCATGCTATTAACTTAATTTATCATTCACTTAGTAATATCTTTGATTCTGTCGCTATAAAATTTAATTATTTGATTTCTATCTATATTTATATTTATATTTTTGGTATTCAATATGGATATAAATTTTTGTATCCGTCTAACATTCGTATCCATATTCATCAAATAAAATAAATATGAATATGAATATGCAAGTATCTGATCAGTACTTCATCTGATTTCAGCCCTACAAGACAGTTCCAAGTTGGTCCCTATTATTGGTGATACATCAAAATTTAGAGTCTGCAAATATAGCTCTATCATTTTTTTTCTTTTATTTTTGGAATTTTGAGTGGGGGTTATCTCTTGATCCATCACATCATCTCTTGGCCAAAGGAGTGCACTAGGACGTGAAAGTAGTGAAGCGGACGACGGATCACTATTATAAAGATTGAGGATTCAGATCATGCGTTACTTCAATGGTGCTTTAGCATATATAAAAAATAAATATATGGTATACGCCCGTAATAAGGCTGAGTTTGGAAAGGTAGATAACCTTTTCAGAGTTTGATAATTTAGTTTTCTAAATTATTTTTTCACGCAACCCAAATCTGGAACCGCACCTGATCATGAATAGATACACTTTGACTCATTCGATCCAAAGCCCTACAACTAATCATGGCACTGGGACTTGACCCGACTTATGGAACCAAAACCTAAATCCCACCCATCAGATCACTTCACATATATTATTAATTTATTATATATCTCCGTGAAATAAACTGATTTAAGAGAGCAGTTAGATTTTTTTTTTCTTTTGCTACGCTAGATGGCTTGTCCCAACCTAGTATGAATATATATAAAAAAATCAAAATATAATAAGCCATAGAACGCTTTAGGCAGCTCCTCCACACGAGTCTAAAAATCCCCCCGAAGTGATTTGCCATAAAGATAGCCACCAAATCTACTGATCCATTAGTCTTTCTATAGACATACTTTGTCTTGAAGATAGTAGTCATGCCCCAGATGTCCTAAAGTAGGGGGTGCTGTCCCCCACGTCACCAGTACACCTTCGAATTTAGCTGATCACAGTAGCCCAGTCACCTTTATGGCATTGACCCACAGTACATACTGAATATGACCATTCACTCAGGAAGCAACCCCCCTTGAAAAGAATTTAGATAAAGATGCAAGATGAAGAGTTCTGGTTTAATAAATGGAATTCATCTCTAAGCCACATATATACATGCTACATAACTATATTATCTAAAACTAGTAAGAGAAATTAAACAGCCACCACTTGAAAGGGCAAGAGGCATATGCCTAAAGTTCTAAAACGCTTCCCTGGTCATACCCTTCTTCCAAGCCTCCCTGCCCCTTTGCCTTTCCACCACCAGGTTCAACATACTCAGAAATCTAACAAGAAAATGGCGACAATCATATGCATCATAACTCTTTCCAAAACAATAGTGTTAGAAAAGAAAGATCCCAGCATGGATTATCCATTTTATAAGGAGAATTACAACTGCTACCAGCATAGCAGGTGAGCAACAACTAGATAATTTGTGGCAAATAACCAGAGTATGATTACTTGGGATTCCAATAAATGACTGACTCAGAGTACAATAATAAATCACTGACTCATATAGGTTATGAAATTGTTTATAAGTTATGCTTTTTTTTTTTCAAAAAAAAATCCCTTAATGGAAAAGTTGAGCGACATTGTTAGCTTAGAAAATAATAAATTAATTTTAGATATGAATTAATACAAAAATTGAATCCTGCATTACAAAAACAGTGTCGCAAGCTGTCTGGTCATTAAAGCAAGAGGTAAGGAAATCCAAAGTTTTAAGCGCACATGGCTTGAAAAGGAAATTAAATAACATCTTCTATGGAAGAAAATGTGGTGGTTTTTTTAATAGCTTTTCCAACATCTCGAAAATAGAAAATACTGACAGAACTCAAAGCAACACTTTACCTGCTTAATTGTGGTGCAAAATAGCACCAAAAGAATCAAAACTCAAAGCTGCAATATCAAGCTATTGGAGATGGTGATGCATAAATATTACCATAACAATTGCCATCAAGCCCAGACACATATTTTAGCTCAGTTGATGAATCTTGCCACTAATGATCTCCTATCATGAACCATGTCTTAAAGAATGCTTCCTGAGTCCTTGTTAATGCCTCTTTTGATTATTCCTGAGTCTATTGGTTTGTTTGCAGCATTTCACCTGAAAAACAAATGAAATACAAATAAGGCTTTCTTATCGCCTTCCTTGCAGCTGACAAAGCCATGTTGATCAATTTTATCCTACAAATTTAGAAAATTGAATGGATCTACAAATTCCTGATAATCCAAATTCCCTGAAAAAGGATAGGAATAGTCAGATAGCCTTGACCTTACAGGAAAAAAGGGACCATTTGCCTTTGTTAAATCAAAGTTTGGCAAGGATGGGAAGAGATACATGAATGTAATTCCATACACAACTGGCCTTTAAAAAAAAAGTGTAGTGCCATTTCCTGCTGCGAGACTAATCCAACACTGAAGTTACTGTGTCACTATTACTCATTGTCTAAGCACAATATATCATAGAGGCATAAGCTATCCATTCAAAATTGTTAGTATTAATAACAATTATGGATAAGCTAAACTCCAAGTAACTTAGTGGACAGCGGAAAAAGTCTTGAAGAACCTCCTATTTATATTTCCTTATAACGTGTACAGCTAATGCAGTCTAATTGAGTCATCATCTATTTTGATCTGAATCACAAATCATCTACAGTATACATATCTCATTAAACAGCCGACAAGATCATCCAACTTCAGCTATCGGAGACACCACATCACAAAATGCCTATCATATTCTACATGCGAACCAACCTTACTTCATGTCATCAAAGTTTCCCAAGCATGATTGGCTTCACTAATTATGTTAATATAGATGTCCTAAGTATTTAATCACACCATAGGGACCTTGCTGCTCTGATACCAAACCACATATAGTTTCTATAGTCCAATCACTGTCAGATAACCATGAGAAGATTACACGAGTGGGTTAAATCACAATGAAGGGAAAATCCATATGCAAATTAAAATGGAAGCAAGGAGATGTCGAGTCACTGTTCAAACAAGGGGAAAGGACAGACAAATATATGCACATGTATATGTAGCAAATACTCATATTTTACTTCTTTCCTTAAAAACTATAAAATATCATAAAGCAGTGGATCAAAATTAGTGCATTAGAGAAAAGCAATGGACTTGCAAAAAACAAGGACAGTGAATATTAAATAGAGGTGCTTGATTAGCATGCATAAAAAAACTGAGGAGACCTTAGTAGTGGTTCAAATTTATCGTAATGGACATGAGAACAGGGGAAACTCAATTAGGATTTGGAGGATCTCAAAAGGTGGTGGGAGTCTACAGGACTGCTCTTTTACCTTTTCTTAAGTTTCATATCCACTGTTTTTGATTTGTGATTGAGATTTACATAAACTCTGCGCTACAAAGGAATACAAGTGTTAAGTTAAAAATTTATATAAGCTAATAAACAACCTATAGCAATCGATGCATAAAAATAAACAACGTAAAAATATATACAGGGTTATGAAAACCCTGCTTGAACAAGAATTGATTGATATAGTTTAACAAGTATACCTTTTCCAAGAGACCTAGTAACATGTCTGTTTGGAAAGATCTTTCATGAGCTGTGTCTACCATTATGACATTAGTACAAAGACAACATAAATAGATATTGGTATCCCAAACTATTGTGCCAAACAGAAGGTAATATGCTTTAAAGGTGAAATCATAAGATATTGGTAAAGGAAAAGATCTACAAACATTGATAGAGGTACAACATTATTAATGCATGGACTGCTAGCATGGTAAACTTCTTCAATTACTTAATTCATATGGGAAAGAAAAATAGCAACATAGAAGAATCCCAAAATGTTATGTCACCACTATATGCTTTTGATATTTGTGGGAAAGAAAACTTTGTGTGCAGTAGAACGAGCCAAATAGTTGTATGAATCAGACAGATAGGGTATAAAAAAAAGAGACACGCACAGAAGACAAGAACCAAAAAATAATAAAATGGTGAATATGATACCTAGCAACATAGTGATGTATGGAATTAGACAGTGTATTTGAAAAGCTGGAGTTACAACAACTCAGGAAAATCTGGAGCTAAACTGAGTAAAGATGCATCCAGATGAGTTAACAACAGATGAGGATATCATGGTGAGGAGAGTGAATGTTATGTATGTTTAACAGAAGTAAGTAAGAGTGAATCGGAATAGTACATTTCTTTCTTCAGCACCTAAATATATATGAGATAGGAAACCATCTATGTTAAAATTTGTAGCAGATCACTATACTTGATCAGGAGAGGATCATCCATCAATTCTTTGAGCAAAACCCACTCCTTAACTTGCTGCCTTTATTGAGTACCATGCAAGTCTTGTGGTACTTTAAAAAAAAATCATAATAGGGAATCTACAATGATTTGAAGCTCTCAGGTACTTTAAGCATCTGTTTTCATATGATAAATGTCAGTCATATGTCAAACAGCACAAGCAACACAGCAGGTTTACCACAGAGCATAGGCAGCGACTTGAACAAAGAAAACATGCCTTTTAACCCTCAATAACAATATATCAATACCAAACAATCCAATAAACATATAGTTACAGCATTGGACAACTGAAAAAATAAAATCGCAAATACTTGAAACAAGGAAGAATTGCGGCAATATATCGCTCACAGCAACCAAGACATTTTTCTCTTGGGCACTCATAGTTAAGTGAAGTTCTGGAAGCAATAATCACATGAACAGCCAATTGCTCAGGCTGGGTGCAAGCTACAACTCATTTCAGCCCAGCCTGCCTTTTTAAGATAATGAGGAAAAAGAAGTACATATAAAGTTCATCAGGATTAGTCTTTCAAGTTATAATTTCCTGCTCTGAAAACATCACAGCTATATCTCAAAGCTTCATTTGCTCGTGTAGTAAGAAATGCAAGTTCCAGTAGATCAGTTATATTCACAATATAGTAAATGATAGTATCACTTGTTGTTACACTTGAATGCAAAAAAAAATTAAACTAGCGGATGAATAACATTGTTTAAAATAATTAAAGTGTTAGAAAGACTCCTCCAGGCAATTGAAACCCTTAAGAATACATTTTAGGTAAGGTATTTAAACAGTAAACACCAACAACACAACTAGGAAAGCTGATAAGAATTAAATTAACTATCTCAATCAAAAAAGAGAAAAGAAACAAAGACATGAAAAATTTTCAATTCCAGTTGGTACAATTCTATCTTCTAGCATCAGTATACATCAATATCGGCCATCTAGAACAACTATTTCACCCTGTATAATACTCACATTGCATGAAAAGCTAAATATTTCATATTGATTCCCTTCGACAGTTAATATAAAAAGTCTTTCTAGGGTTAAATATTAATTGTTCATGCAACCACTCCCACTAACTACATAAATAATGCCCTGCAAATCAGCCAGCAAGTACAACACAAGGAATCTCAAGGAAGAATCATGAAAAAGATATTAAAAAAGTATCAGTTATCTAGCATTGCATATACGGGCATCAAACAGCAGCATGGAAAACAAAAAGAAGTTGAAATAACCTAGGTCTACTGCAAGAAAGATTTCAAGTGACTCCAAGAACCCAATTCTTGAAGAGAGTAGCAGCACCAGATAGAAAGATATATTGAAGTGCTTGTAACTCCAAGAACCCAATTCTTGAAGATAATAGCAGAAGCATTAAATAGGAAGAGAAATTGAAGTACCTATAGCTCCAAGAACCCCATTGTCGGTGCCTACTCCATTGCAAGAACGATTTCAAGACAACTCCACGAATTCAATTCTTAAAGAGGGTAGCGGGAAGTATTGAACACAAAAAGAAACCGAAAGGCCCTGATCTACTAGACGAAAGATATCAACAGAACTACAAAAGCCAAATTCTTGAAGAGCGTAGGAAAAGCATTGAATGCAAAAATAAAAATAAAAAAACCCTGTTCTATTGCAAGAAAGGTTTCAAGAAAAATTCAAGAACCGAATTCTTGAAGGGGATCTCTAGGATTGAGATGCAAACCTGCGGATCTTTGTGATCTTTCCGCTTCCGTCTCTCTGACGATTATGGTTGTGGTGTGATCCTCTGCTACTAGATAAAGAATGGAACTCTGATGCTTGTACACCGGCATCCGAACGTAAAGAATCCTCATGCATTAGGGTTTTCAGGGTTTTTGATGGAAGGGGAAAGAAGCCACGAGGAGGAGAGAAGGGATTGAGAGACGAAACGATCGAAAGGATTAACGGAAAGCAAAGGAGAGTACCTGGAGGAGCAGGACGGAGGGGTGGAGACGAAGAGCCTGCTCCGCCTCCCATATCGTCGCCGAGGCACGTCCGAGCCAGGCTTCAAGAACTGAGCCATGGCCAGCCGCTCTCCGCTCCCCGCTCCATGGCGGTTCTTCCTAGAGCGGCCCAACGGAAAAAATTTCGGCAGAGCAAAGAGGGTATGGCATCCCTGGGTCGTCTATTTATAGGCGTATATCGGTCCGCCCACTGCCGACATGCTGAGACCGGGTACAAATATTTGTTCCGCTTTGAACTGATCCGAACCGGGATTTCGGTTTACGTGGGTTTTTGTAAATTACGAAAGCTAAACCGGTGAGATCGATATCAATAAACTGGGTCTTTATTCCGGCTCGGATGGGTCCGGCTGGTCCGTCACTTGGAGCCGCTCGCTTTGCAGACCACGGGAAAGGAAGTGCTATTTGAGGGGGACGGAGGTAAGCGGAACGGGAGCAAATGGGAAAGAAAAAGATAGAAGAGATGGGGGAGGCGCCGGAGAAGGCGAGGCGTGAATTTCCGGCTTTCCCCTTCGATCCCTACCCAATCCAAACGGACTTCATGGCTTTCCTCTACGACTCCCTGGAGAAGGGCGGTATCGCCATGCTCGAGAGCCCCACTGGTACTCCTTCCTTCCTCCCTCTCTCCCTCCTCCTTTCTCGCCTCTCTCTCTCTCTCTCTCTTTCCATCTCCCATCTGAAATCGAACCCTAAATCCTTATCTGAAATCCACATGGCCTCTTTCTCGGTTTGGGCGCAGGAACGGGGAAAACCCTAAGCATCATCTGCAGCGCGATGCAGTGGGTCGTCGATCGGAGGAAGCAGCAGCGCGAGCAGCAGAAGGGGAAGCCCGGCGACACGAAAACCTCCAGCATTGATGAAGAGGAGGAGCCGGATTGGATGAGGGATTTTGCCATCCCAGGTACGAAGAAGGAGGAGGGGGGAAGGAGGAGATTAGGGTCTGGATTGGTAAAATCGAAGAAGGCCTCTTTCGTAAAGCCCAAGAATGTGGAGAAAACTGCCGAGGAGTCGCCAGGGAATGACGAAGAGATGGTGTTCCTGGTAGATGATTATGAGAGTGAGGCGGAGGATATGGAGTATGGCATTGGGAGATCGAAGAGGAAAGGTGGGAGGTGTTTGAGTTCGAGTAGCAGTGATGAAGAGGAGGGAGAGGGAGGAATGGAGGAAGAGGAGGTGACCCCCAAGGTTTATTTCACTAGCCGGACACATGCGCAGCTGTCACAGTTTGTGAGGGAGTTTAAAAGGACGGGCTTCACTTCAGAGCTCAATCTCATTTGTTTGGGCTCAAGGAAGAACCTGTGCGTCAATTCTGGTAATGGATATTTGTCTCTTACTAGTCTTCTTATTGGTAATATTTATGTATTTGTTGGGAAATTGCTCAGATGTTCTGAAACTGGGGAACTCGAACCGGATCAATGAGCGTTGCTTGGAGTTGCAGAAGAGCAAGAAGGATTCCCAAATCAAGGTTTGGGTGGATTTCACGGGTTGATATCATATGCTGCCTGAGTTCGGTGCCAACGTCTAATGCATAAAACATTTGCTTGCATTATAAATTTCAATATCTCTTCAGGTTTTCTTCCACAAGTTTGTTCATAAGCATAATGTCCTATTATTTCAATTGATGAATAACCTATAATTAGATTTTTCAGAAAATTTTGAAACGAACAATTTCAACAAAATCTTTCAAATTATTATATTTCAATTTTATTTTGCTCTTTAATTTAGGTGAAAATGTGCTTAGTATTTAACTTGAGATCATAAGAGCAGTAGCTGATCATCCATAAGGAAATTGGAGAAGTGTGCATCTAGGTTGAATGCTGTCTGAAGCTTTGTAATATCATCACCAACACTTATGTCTTTGACATGCTGTCTTAAAACAGTACCTTAGTACCTTCCTGGATAAATTTTAACATGGAAGCTCTAATGTTATCCAAGTACAATTTGAGGTTTATTAAAAACATCTTCTATGCAATGTTTCATGATTTTTGGTTTTGGAAAAAAAAATACATAAAACGGTCAGTTTGTGCCCACAATTTGACTTGACCAGAACCGATACCATATGCTTACCTCAGTTGATAGAGCCAATGATGCAATCTTTCTGCAGGTCCAGACTGATAATGGGAGGGTACAGCGTGTAAAGGCTTCTTCAGGATGCCCAATGTTGAGGAAGCAGAATCTACGTAAACAGTTCAGGACTGAAGTATGGGAGCATGGTGCATTGGACATTGAAGATCTTGCGCAGCTGGGAAGGAAAATTGGGACCTGTTCATATTATGGTGCTCGTGAAATGGTTCGGGCAGGTGACCTTGTGGTCCTTCCCTACCAATCTCTACTATTGAGATCTGCTCGTGAATCACTTGGTCTGAACCTGAAGAACAGTGTTGTAGTTATAGATGAAGCCCACAATGTGGCAGACTCCCTCACTAGCATGTACAACTCAAAAATCACTGTGTCCCAGGTAATGGTGCAGTACCTGATTCCTTTTAGCTACTGACTTTTATAATGGGCTTTTGTTGTTCTGAAGACTGGTTGCCTTCTAGACTACGGATATTTATAATGGGCTTTTGTTGTTGCTGAGGCTTCGCTTTTAGTCTTTCTTAGGCTTGAAATTATAATTAAAATACATGCATAGGAAGTTAATTCAGAGATTTTGTGCTTGACTTTTTTTTAGTATTTTTATGAATTTTATGGAAATTTCAGCAGCCTTCAACAAGCTGAGTAGGATCCTGATATGGCTCGGCTTTTGGGTCCAATGGTATTCTATGTAATCAAGAGGAGTCTTGCCCCTTGAGCAGGGGGCTTTTTGTTGTGTTAGTTCTGATTGATTTTCTGTTGCTTTTAGGCCTTTTTGGCCCACACACAAACCTGTTGGGGGGAATAAATAGTATAAACATTAATTTGTTGTGACTTAGGTGGGGAAATATGTAGTATGAACTTAACTTTCTTGTGAATTGAGCTTTCAATTGCCAGTTGAAGCAGGTGCTGTCCCACCTTGAGTTGTATCTTGGCAGGTTTCGAAATCGTTTGGGAGCTGGAAATCGACGATACATCCAGACTCTGATAGTTTTAATCCAGTCCTTCCTCCGGTTGTTGGTTGGCTGCCAGGAAGATTCTTCTGGTATTAGTAACATTCATGCAGACCAAGCAACTGAAGAGAAAAATTTTGGTGATACGTCAATGACCATAAATGAGTTCTTATTTTCTCTCAATATTGACAACATCAACTTAGTAAAATTGCATCGATATGTGAAGGAAAGCAACATCATTCACAAGGTACTCTATGCAGATGCATAGCCATCCATGCATTTTATTTCCCAGTTGATGATATCGTGTCAGTTCCTCAGGTCACTGGATATGGAGCTAAATTTGCAAGTTCGCGAATTGGTTCCTTGCATTCCGATCACCAGGGCCAAGGTGCAGAAGGAAGTGTAATATCTGGTTTTCAGGCTCTAGTTGGTATCTTTCTCTCTCTTATAAATAATGATAGTGATGGAAGAATGATAGTCTCAAGGCAGAAGCTTTCTGGGCAAACAGAAGAAGGATACCTTAAATTTGTAATGCTTTGTGGAGAGAAAATTTTTTCTGAGGTCTCATAGCCCTATTGCTTAATCAAATTTTTCTGTGGAAGCATAAAGACAGGTTTGCATATCAGTATAACCTATTTTAATTATAAATTTCTGCAGATTGCAGGTCAGGCACATGCTGTTGTCCTGGCTGGGGGGACTCTTCAGCCTATTGAAGAGACAAGGGTGCGCCTCTTCCCTGGCTTAGCATTGGATCAAGTGCATTTTTTTACATGCAACCATATTGTTCCTCCAGAGAGTTTGTTTCCCATTGCAGTTTCTCGTGGACCCTCTGGCATGACTTTTGATTTCAGTTACAATTCAAGAAGCACTCCAAGCATGGTTTGTACTAAGTCTTATCCTTTCAGACTCACTGGTCATGATGTTGGTAGTTACTTGTTGGATTATGAAGACTTCTCTTGCTTCTAAAAGCAGATTTTTGGTGGGTTTTAAATTTAAAAGACCTTTATTAATCATAATACCTACTCTTCAGATGTAAGGGAAGTGGAATACAAGTTTATGTTAATTCGAAATGTGGGAGTAGTTATTCTAGGTATGTTTATTGTGGGAATCTATCTATATTGAACATAGTGTTTCTTTACATAATTCACATTTTAATATGGCACAAAAACAGGAGTATGAGTACAAATTGGGTCATCTTGTGTAAATGATTGACAGAGTGATTTTTATCCTTTGGTCAAAATGGGGTAGTGGATATCATTTGGGCAAAGTAAAATGAATATCTGCACTAAAATGACTGCAGATATCATTTGGCCAAAAATTATTCTTTCAATTTAGTGAGAAAAAGGGAGCAGTTGATGCCCTGACTGAAGATAGCATTGTCTCCATCATTTGGATAGGATTCTTTATTCTATCTTCTGCCCTATGGAACTCTTAGTTCAGAGATTAATTATGTCCTGTCGCCTGCTTGGACAAAAACTCTGTCAAGCATTTTTGCATTGGCATTTTTGTGCAAAATATCTTTTTGGGTTCCTTCTCTGCGTTTATGACTATATAAATAGAATCGGAAATCACACTGCATCCTCATCTGATTTGGGAGCGTCAAATCTCATTGACAAGAGCTACATCAATTAGGATATGTTGATTCGCTCCACACATATTGTAGCCCTAAGGCATGATCTTTGATGGGGTAGAGGCAATGCTGTTTCAATTATATGGAAGGCCTGCCATGCTCTTGACAGCAATGTTTCCATATATACAATTTTAAAATATCATGTTGGTATGATACCTATATCCCACATATATTGCTGAGTTAACACCTGTTGTTGTATACATACATAAGTCCATATGTAACTTATAGATCTTGTGTTCTTCTTAAACTTTATTATTTTGGATTGCATGTTTTATTCATCATCTGTCCTTTGGTTCTTCATTAGAATTTGAATGTGCTTCTTTTTTTTTTTCAAAAATTCGTTTTCTGTTTCTATATTCTCTCAAGCACCTAGATGTTCTTCTAGTCCCATGTTACATTTTTTGTGCTGAATTTTATATGATATTTCTTTTTCGAAATATTATTGCAAGCTATTTTATTTTATTTTATAAACATTCACTCCATGAACTAATTATTGATAGCCTTCTTTTAGCCTTCTTTTAATCCATTCTTGCTTATTGTCATTAATATTTACTGATGCATTCTGCTAATTATGTTATTTTGGTTTTGTTGCATGCCAGATTGATGAGCTAGGACGTTTACTTTGCAATCTAGTGGCAGTTATCCCAGAAGGAGTTGTCATGTTTTTCTCTTCATTTGACTATGAAGAACAGGTCTATAATACATGGAGGGCTTCAGGGGTTCTTTCCAAAATTCTGAAGAAGAAACATATATACAGGGAGCCTAGAAACAGCATTGATGTCGATCTTGTACTGAAGGAATACAAGAAAGCCATTGAGTCTCCTAGTGGAATTTCAAATGATTCAAGAACTAATGGCGCACTTCTTCTAGCTGTTGTCGGTGGAAAGATTTCTGAAGGTATAAACTTCAGTGATGGGATGGGACGTTGCGTTATAATGGTTGGACTTCCTTATCCAAGTCCCGCTGATGTTGAGTTGATGGAAAGAATCAAATATATAGAAGGTTTAGGAGAACCGTCTTCACTGACACCAAATAAATCCTTGGGTAATAAATTATATGGCAACACTAGAGTTCAGTCTGGCTTTGACATCTTGAGGAAATGCAAACAAAGAGGAAGAGAATACTATGAGAACTTATGCATGAAAGCTGTAAATCAGTCAATTGGTATGCATGTTCTTTGACTATTTAGCATCAATTAGCATGTAAATGATTGTTTGCTCTGTTACCAACCCCCCAATTTCTTTAATTGCAGGCAGAGCAATTAGGCACATAAATGACTATGCTGCAATATTGTTGGTCGACTCACGGTACGCATGCGATCCATCATTTCAGAGTTTCTCACACCCAGCTAACAAGCTACCCCTGTGGATAAAAGATCGACTTGTTTCTGCTACTCAAAGCTATGGGGAAGTCCACAGACTGCTACGTCAGTTCTTCCAAATAAGAAGCAGTGTAACCAAAAGTATTAGCTCATAAGTACAATGCTGCATATGTTCTTCCAATTTAATGAGCAGAAGTGGTGTGACAAGAAGTATGAGCACGTGAAATCCATAACGGCATCAGTTCTCCCAATTCAATAAGTAGAGGCGGTATGAGTGAAAACATACGTATGCAGATGATAAGGATTGGATGTGGCTTATTTTCTCACTTACCTTAGGAGCTGTTCTCACAAACATCACCAGATGAACCTACCAATTGGTTTAAAGAAGGCAAATATTCAGAATATAAAAAATCTTGTTTGTGCAATTGCTGTTCAGAGCAAAGTGCAATGGTAGAAGCACAGGTGCATTGCTCTTTGTGAATTTGCAGCAAATTGGATAGGAGGTAATGTATCTTTTCTAGCCTATTACCTTTTTTCTTCTATTAAGAGTCAGTTTCTGTTTTTATGTTTAATGATGACAATGTTATTTGTTGATATATTATCTTTGTCTCTATTTTTAAACTTGTACTTTGGCCAACTCTTCATATGGAAAGTATAAGCTTCACAACTGTTGCATTGGTTTCCTGTCAATCTTTTTCTTCCCTTTGTTGCAACATTCAATTTTTCCTGCAACTTATTTCTCCTCTGCTTTTGATGAACTGATGGGTGGAATAAAGTGAAAAAGCTTTTCAGGCTTGAACTTATAAGTAGACCCTTAATATTCTGATGTAAAATCAAATTTATGGATGCCTGTTCTTTTTTTTCCTTGAATTCTTTTTTTAACATAAGTTGGGCTTCATTTCTTAGTGCAACAATAGCAAATATTGCTGTCAACTCATTAAGCTCCTGTAGCTAAACATATACCAGTATTTGCTATAACCAACTGCCAGTTTGACTCTTCTAGAGACAGTCAACCTTCATGAATTCTATAATATCCTTTTCCCTGGCACTTATACTGGATATCTTAGTATGAAAAAAGAGAGAGAGAGATGCTTTTTGGTGCGTTGCATGCCTCATCTACATCCTTTTCTGTTTGAACCTTGTAATGTGTACTTTCTTAATTGTGTGGTCTATAGGAAAGATTCTAGTGCAAATCAAGGGGAAATAATCCTGAAACCTTAGGAAAAACAAATGGAAAGATAAACAGAAACACTTTAAACTTAGCTTTCTCAAGCGGTTCCTGGCCATTTGTCCCAGTTCCCATTGTTATTATTTGATCGCCTCCCATTCTCCACCTTCCCTTTTTCCCTTTTGTTAGATATTACAATCTCCACTTTGCTGTTTGATTCCTGTGATCTGCCTGGTAAATAGGTATTGTTTATTTTTTGGCCTTGCATTCCACTTAGTCTGGCAGTGTAGGTTTTGTGACAGACACTATTCCTTATGTTTACCATTAAATATGCAAAAGGAAATACCCGTTCTCTATTTAGCTTCAAAACTTATACTGTAAGGTTGTATAAATTGTGATTTCTCTTTGCCAGCCATACATCCCCAACAAGCGACTTTCTGCAGCATGATAATGATGACCTCTGAACAAGCTCGTAATTGAGGATACATTAGATGTAATCCATGAGTTTGAATATATGCACTTCCTGAATTGGGATCATGTAAGAATACACTATCACGGATGCATGCACACATGGATCTATACAATTCATCATGAGTGTGAATTTGTATGTATGCAGTTTTTGATCAACAGTTTCCGCTTTCATTTATATCCGACTCTGAATACCTTGCTGATGCTGTAGACTGGCCAGAGAATTATCGCATGTTCCACAACATCAGATTAGTTTTGTGGGAGGATCCAGTAATCACTAAGGCTTTTTTTGTAATTTATTTCATTGGCATAATTAGTATAGATAGAATTTGAATTGTTCCATTTAGTTTCTTTCTCAACCTATTTAAACATCATTTTCAATATTATACCATAAGATATGGTCCTGGGATTGCTGTAATATTAAACATTTTCTGATGAATCTTTGATTTCATTTGATGATGAATGGAAAAGCAGATATCATCAGCTCCACTTGGTGTGCCAAATTTATTGGACATTATAGATTATAGAGTATTTATATGTTGCAGTATTTAAAACAAAGAAAAAGAAAAAGTGGTACTTTCTTTTTTCGACCATAATGACGATGACAAACTGCTGCAAAAGAAACCCTGGTCAAATACTTGAGATAACACCTCCTGAAAACATCGGGACTGGCAATGTTTGAATAGGGCACCTCTTCAAACATTGAGGAGGGGTGCGAGTGCTGGGCTATAGCCTGGTTTGCTTCCCATGTTTTAATTTTTACTTGTATTTTTCTCTTGAATTAACTTGCAAGGTACACCATGTGAGTGTTTCTTGATGTAGATTTCATTTTGTGGCCCTAGGATTTGGTTCTAGTTTTCCTCTGCAGGTCTCGTCTCTGCGCACTTCAATAGCAGTGCTGCATGAACCATGATCAACATGCCTTGGGTCATCTTAATATTCTTTGACCATTCATCAAAGCCTGCACCTCCTGTGACAGCTAGTTTTCATTTCTCTCCCTGTTGTGTTACATGTATTAGTTATTCAGTTGCGGGTTTTAACACATTCTTTTTTACGCAAATGTAAGCTAATAACGGTTTTAGCATAAATGAGGTCTACTGGAGGGTGGAGGCCCTTCGTTAACTACTCTATTAGCGAAATTTCTATAGATTGAGAAATGATGGACGCAAGAGAAAGAAAGTTCATGTTCCATGGTGCAAGTGTTACATGGTACCACCATATTATAGACTTTGTTAATGGTGGTGTTTGGAGTTATTAATGATGATTATTGCATCTGTATATGCAATATTTACCCCCCCCAAAAAAAAATGTTATGTAATATTGTAATAGTACATTCAGCTTAAGATATGGAAGATGTAATTTTATGGTTAAGGTCAAATGACCCTCATCTTTGAGTGCATAAAGCTGAATTGAAAGAGCCATTACAGTTTCCAATATTCTTTTGGGCTGTTAGAAACCACGTTCCAGATGGATTGTGATATGTAATTCGCGGGCTTGTTTGGAGCTCCTTATTTTATTTTATTTTTTTGATGGAAAGGGGGAGGCGAGATACCACCAAACTTTATGAAAAGGAGAATCCTTATTTTAAATTGTAAAACAAACATATCACTGCCCTTCTATAAAATAAATTATAACTCTCCTGTTGATCTCGCATTGATGGTTGTGGTCCTGTTTTCAAGATTACTCTGTTTCAGTTTGTATTCCTTTCTTTTTTTAATTATTATATTAGCCATATAATAGATAGAGAATGTTGGGCCGTGGTGGGTATATTTGTTAATAGAATAGTGCATTCATGATGAAAATCACAGGATTGTTCAATCAAGACGGGGCGCAAAATCAAAGGCCAGAGATCCTGAAATAACTGCCATAGACCTTAAAAACGAAGAGCTGAAACTGACGTGCAAATATAGAGCATCAGGGAGATAATACGTGTGATGTTGGGAACTATGGAATTGACATAGAACAGAATATCACCTCATGATTAATACCATAGTTCCCATATCCTCTCTTCATAAGTTGGAGCAAATCTTTAAAAACTTTGTTTGGGGATATATGGGAGATACGAAGAGAGTTCATCTTGTTGCATGGGAAAAGTTGTGTCGAACTGATTGAGGATTGGGATTGCATTCCTTGCTTACTTGGAGAGAGGTGTTATTGGCAAAGGATGCAGCAAAACTTTTTCTTGAGCCCAATAATATGTGGAGTTCTTTGATGGCAAAATATGGGACTCGATCAGCCTTTTCTCACTCTTCTCCTAGGCGGACTAGCTCAGTTTTTTGGAAGGAGTTATATCATTATGCTACGGTTGTACTATCTAATATCCGATCCTATTAGAAATGACTAGAGTGTGGAGGTGTTTAATGATGCATGGTTGCCGAAAGTTTCTCTTACTTACTGGCCGACCATGGTAAATCAGGAGGTGGTGGATGGTATGACGGTATGTGACCTATTTAGGCTTGGTGAAAATTGTTGGAATGCCATTCTTGTTAATAATTTATTTTGGGACCGTTTGGCAAATGAAATATTATCCATTGCCATACCCTCTCATGACACACCTGATATATTGATGTATGGCCAATATGTCATAACAAAGTGAAGGTTAGGGATCTCTATAAGTTGTTCAAGGAGTGCACAGCTGATAAAAGAGACTGTGCTTGCATATGGAAGATTGGGGTACACCCTAGAGTGGTATTATTTTTGTGGAAATTAGCTTAGAATCGGATTCCTTGTAAAGGAATGTTGGCTAGAAGGGATTTGCATATTCTTGAAACTAGCTTGGAAGATTGGGGTAGCACATGTTCTATTCCATTGCTCGAAGGCAAGGCAAGTATGGACCCTTTCTAATGTTCCCTATCAGTGATTATGGATCCATCTCCAATTGAGGCTTTCTTGATTTTCATAAAGGCTAATTGACTTAGAACCAATGGTAGATATTTGAGCATTCGGGCTTCCTATGTTGCATATAAGATTTGGCTTGCTAGAAACAACAAAGTATTTGATAATTTTGTCTCCTCCCCAAGATTCATTCTGGAGCGGGCCTTGATGCAGTCTGCAAAGTCTATTAACTTGCCTAATACAGAAGTATCTTTGAGAGCTTAGGACATCTAGGACTCCTCTTTAGTAGTTGTTGCATCCCGATTGATTTTCATTACTTGGAGCGCATGAATCAAACTATCAGGTGCTACTTTATGCGAATAGAATTAGAATAACTCAGATCTAAGAGAGAGAGGGAAGGAGAAACTATCCAATAGTTTTGGACTTTTTTTTTTGGTAAACAATAGGAGAGGGGGAGGGGCAGAACCCTACCCGCGTAGTAGCCCCCACTGGGCTCCCCTTCCACCAGGGAATGTTCGATGCAGGTTGCAAGTTTCCGCGTACCCTCTCCAACCCGTGCAAAACCCCACTGGGTCATTCACGTGTGAGTACGTCACCTCAGCGCCACCTCAGTATTGATAGAAGAAAAGCATATCCACATAGAACCATCTGGGCGTGGGGCATGCAGTCTCCTGTTTTAATCGATGCCTGCGCATTTCAAATCCGGACAACTCGGATGGAATCCAAGCCTCCTTACCACCAGGCTATCACCTTGGTGGCTAGTTTTTAACTTTATCATGGTCACTCTCTCTCATATTGGAATCTTGGCTGATGAGGGTTGGGCTAGCCCATCATGGGTAACCCAACCGGATCCAAAACCCAACAATGCGGGTTTCACGACAAGCCAATTTACAACCAACAACAAAGGAAGCTTCCCCTAACCCCCTCGCTTATTTCACTACTAAGCCTCGCAACATCAAATGTATCATGAATTAGTTTTAGACTAAATAGCATCTCTGAATTCAAAGAAATGAAGGCAGAAGGAGAAAAAGACACATGAGCCTCACATGAAAGGCCTGTAAAAGGTGGGAAGGGCTATCGCCTGCATGTCTCCTTATGCTTGGCAATCGGAATTCCCCTCTTTTTGGGGGTTGTGCAGGAACAAAGTTCGGAGCCGAACAAACGCTATCGGCCATCACCAAGTGATTAATAACCGAAGAAAACTCATTCATTCTGATTATCCACCTTTGAGTTATAGTAGCCTCTTTGGTAAGATAATCCGCCAGTTGATTAACCTTCCTAAAAATATGGTTCCCAGAGAAGCTATGAAGATGTTCTGTAACTACTTTGATGTTCCGAACAGCTGGGTATAATGAAGGGCTCGTTTGGCTTGCAGAAAAAGAAGGAGAGAAAGTATGATCAACGAAAAAGTAATGAGATGCCTCTTGCTTGGTTGGAGTTTTCAAAGAAGAGAGATGGAAAAGTTGTATTCCTATGTAAATATGATTCCCATATTTCATGGAAAAGTCTTTTCCATGTGAAACATGAGAAAGTCTTTCCCATTAGAAACATGGAAAAGTCTTTCCCATGAAAAATATGGGAAAGTTAATTTTCTATGAGTTGAAAATCACTCCATTTTTAGTTTTTTCCAATAAGGCCCTACAGCATTAAAGAGGCATTAAAGGCCTAATTTTTATTAAAGGTGTTGCTGGAAATTGGACCCGGGGGCCGCCGCGAAGCCGGGGAAGGAGGAGCTTCGGCGCCTGAGAGGGCAGACGGCGGGGCGCCGGCCGGCCGCGTCCTCCGCTGGGGAGTGGAAGAGAGCAAAGAGGGGTGGTGTGTCCAGTCCTGTCCTGTCCTGCAAAAAAGCCGGTGGCCGGGCTCCCCGGCGCCGGCCCTCCGATGCTTAAGTCAGAGGGGGAGTATGTGGAGAGAGCAAGCAGGAGAGCATTTGGATAAGATAAAGAAGATGAAGAGGATGATATCCTCCATTGTGTCTGTGCTGTTTGCTTCTTTTCACCCGGTCCAGGAGGGTTCTGTCCGGGGGGCCCCCCTCCTTTTCCCCCCAGGTTTCCTTTTATAGAAGGATTTTTGTTACCTGGGAGGTGACAGGAGGTTTGTCCTCTTTTGTAATAATTGGGCACGATTTGGCCCATTAATGGCGTAGTGGAGAACGGGACCGAATCGGACCGGAATCAGGGAGTTGTCACGGTCGATCGGACCTGTTGGAGTGGTTGAACCGCCGGCTGTGGTGGGCCTGGGGTCCGTGGATGGTAAGTGCATTTATTACCGAATGAACCGGCGGTCAGGGAGAGCCATACGCTCTGATGGTTCAGTGATCCGGAGATCGTCTTGGGCCGTGCTCATTAAATGACTGGGTGCATCGGAGACTTGAGGGAGTCTCATGCATTAATGGCAGGTCGTGCCGAATACCTGCGGAGATCTTATGCCTTGATGGCTTGGAGATAGTGGCAGGTTGTAGTAGAGTCGCGTGTATAGCCGCCAGGCCTTTCGAGAAAGTTGGGCGGGGAGGAGTATTAGTGAAGGCATCGGCTCGGCAAGGGTGCCGAGCCGAGCCGGTCGCCCATAGGGGCGCCCTGTGGCGGGGTTGCTTCGAGTACTCCTGGTCGGCGCCCTTTGGGCGAACACCTTCTAGCCGAGTGCCTCTATTTGGCGCTCTCTAGTCAGCGCTTTCTAGTTGAGCGCTTCTCTGGTCGGCGTCCGCTGGTCGGCTGTTCCTATCCGAGCATCTCGGTTATTTTGATTGGGCGCCTCTTGGCGCTCTCTCTGGTCGGCGCCCTTTAGTCGAGCGTCTTCCTGGTCGGCATTCTTTGGCCGAGCGTCCTCCTGGTCGGCGCTCTTTGGCCGAGCGCCTTTCCGGTCGGCGCTCTCTAGCCGAACGCCTCCGTAGCGGTATGACTTGGGGTTTTTCCCCCAACAAAAGGTATAATAGGAATTACAAATAACTTTCTCAAGAAAATGGATGGTCAACCAAACATAAGCATTCTGAAAATCTGTTACTTTTCTATGATCAACCAAACATGCCAAAAGTACTTTCCCAGGCATTCTCTTCATAGAAATCTGCTTTTCAGTAATCATATTTCTAGGAGCAAAAATTGCTTCCCGCGAACCAAACAAGTCCGAAGTAGTTTTTCCGTTAATCCAAGTAACAGTTGTAGTTGAATCATCTTCCAAAGCAATCCTTCCGGTTTGGAAATACCGAATAGCTACTTACCATCTGAGCCATGCCGCCACTGATCTCTTCAACAGGAACAGAACTAGCATGAAAGTGGACAAGAACCAGCGAGAAGAATCCTGGACCCGCACGGCTTTAACTGAAAGATCCATCAAGTTTATTTTAATGAAACCTAGTTGTGGAGGTTGCCAATGAATAAGGATTTGTTGACGAGATTCCGCAAAGTCCTGCCGTGTAAGACAGCCCAGGATTCCAGTTCTCCTAAGTTTTCTACCATTCATAGAGCTGTACCCATTCACTAACCATTCTGTATGAGCAGTAGCAAGAATCTCCATAGGCCCTCTATGTTGGTCTTGAAACAAGAACTCATTCCTACTCTTCCACGCAATCCACAAGACATAGGCTTCTATTGATTCTTTTCAGAATTCCGCTTTGGATGGAATGAATTCAAGATCTTGGTCAGTAGAGATAAAAAGAGGTCCCACCTTTCATTGCAAGCCGAAATATTCAAAATATGATCGGCTACTGGTTGAGGGAAGCACCGTTGTATAGCATCACAGTTCCAAGATCCATCTTCTAACGTAAGATGATTAATCGTTGGATAAATGGGTAACAAATCAACGTTATAGCACAAAGGCCTTCTGCAAATTGGCTGAGTTGAAAAGCAGAGCTCTTGTGGATGATTCTCCCCACTGGGGAAGTATTAGAGGATAGAGCATAGGAATGCTATTGGCCATTAAAATTGTGTTTCGACTTCAAGACGTCTACTAACAGGGTCGTTGGATTCATCACTATTCTTCCTGCCAACCACACCACTTCTCAACTTGAGGAATGCCCGATCCTTCCTTCCTTTTCGGAGTACAAATGGTTTTCCAAGCAACAGTATGGATGAATCTTTGCTCATTTCCATGCCTCCAAATAAAATCATGCAGAGTCCGATTGCGCCGGTGAAAGAAACCAGCTGGTGCAGTAGTATTGGACTTGGCATTCCCCTCTTAACACTTGAAGGAGGTGTGCGCCCATTTCTTGCAACGTTAGCGAGCACTTGGGGCCCATGGCCCTTTTGGGAGTCACAAGTAAAAATCTAAGATAAGCCGAAAGACCTCAGCAGTCATCAGCAAGCTAATCAAGAGAAAAAGGGTTGTCAGCCTCCTTTTTGTTTCTTTCTTTTTATTTCCATGGCTTTTGGCCTTTTTTTTTTCTGAGGAAGAGCATGGCTTTTGGCCTTGCATGCACTCCCCGTCCTAAGAGAAGAAATTGCCCTGAGAGTGAGAGGGAGACAGAGAGACCAAAGAGACAGTGGCTCAGTGCTGACTGTTTTGTCCACTAATGGGTGCCAACAGTAAGAGTGGACAGAGGCATGGCGACACGTTTCATGGGAAATGAGCCCACAAGGGACAGGGCTCACCGCTCATTTCTCCACTCTCTCTTCCCTCCATTAATGGATTTCAAAAACTTGGGGATACTCAACTCAGGCAACCTGTTCTGAAATGGATTTACAAAGACCAACGTGCTGCAGGGATGGCGTAATCCCAAGGATTTGTACAAGGCCGGGGCTTGGGAGTTTGGGTTAGTTACCAACCCTTTTGTTTGCTTTTAGCTTTTTTGATATCCAAAACACTGTTTACGAGCAGGAAATCAGAGGAAACGATCTGATCCATGGTTTTGGATAATTGATGGAGCATTCATGTCGTGAGTGCTCATACTTGCAAGAGGAAAAAAGTATTTGAAGTTTTGGGATGGAGAAGCTTGAAATTTTGGATTGAGGATCCACAAGGGCCGCAACTATGGAGCTGAAATCAATGGTAAATTTGCTTTGATATTGGCCCTATGCTTGTTATATTATACCATTTGACTTAGCTATAGCAATATTTATTGGAGGTTGCTTGTAAAAGAAGATATACAAATATTTGTTGCCGCCTAACTGTTAGCTAAGTAGAAAGCTATGGAGGTTGGATCAAAGCAAGATTATAAACTAAAAATTCTAAATTCTTTTTATAAAGCTTTGTAGTTCTGAGAAGCAATGCCTTTTTTTTTCCACGGACATTTTGTTTTTGAGCAAATTAAGTTAAATTTTCCATCCCATAGTCTTCTTAACCTGTATATTTGAGTATTCTTCTGATTCTCCTTGCAAAATTTAAAAAAAAAAAGAGAGAAGAAGAGTATTCTTCTAATTCATGCACCATGGCTCTTATTGAGATAGTGGCACTGGACAGAAGGGAGTTCAAAGGACGTTGAATATGCATTTTTAGCCTACTAATATCATCTCTGCTTCAAATGGTTTTATCAAAAATGCAAATAAAACTTGTACAATTACATGAAATATTTTTATATAACATAGGTGCATGTTATTTTTAGAATTGAAAATAGATGCATGTTAATGATTGTGTGCTAGTACAGTTACATAAACACATATGCTATGAAAAAAAGACAAAAAAAAAAAAACGCACACTGAACTGAGCTTGATCCATCAATCTAATTTTTGATGTCAAGCATATTATTTATACGCCGGAGACAAAATTTGTCATCAAAGTATTATGAGAATATGTATTATGCAATGAAAGTGGCCCGCCGATTTCCACAAATAACTATTGGTATCACATACACAAGGCTATACTCCAAAGTTTAGCCTATCCGGTATAAATCAGTACAAATTAGTATATAGTTGAGACATTTTATACACATCGATTATAAAATTATATATAGATCAGCAAGTTGACCATCATAAACACCCTGCTATGAATTATATAATACTTCTACCATTCTCAACATCAAATTAGTATCTTGATCCATTGACAGGCGAGTTGATCATCATATCCTATATAACATTTTTATGTATAACAGGACGTTTCTGTCAAAGCTAACTGCAATAAACAGCTTATTTTATCGGTTTCTCCTTTCAATTGTCAATAAAGAAGGAACAGAAGAATGCTGCAGAAAAAAAGCTGAAATTACGAACAACCATCACATCAAAACATATGAGACAGGAGTTAACGCCAAGGAAGTCGCACTCAGCGGTCAAGGGCCTTGTGCCCGGATGGTCGGCTCCCCATGGGCAGAAATTTTGAGTCACCTGAAGCCCTCTGTATGGAATTTTCCTGAGATTTGGTTGGTTTTATCCGGAGGCTAGCATATATTCCTCACGATGCATGGGATACAGTGTTTCCTTTTTTTAAATTATTTTAAAATATAATAAATTATAATAGATAGAAAGCTCCAATTACACATTATGCAATAATATCGACATCTATATAGCAAAAAGAAGAACTTTGAATCTCCACACAAAAATTCTCGATATTGATACCGTACCATAAATACTGACTTGCGCAATATATGGGATACTGTGTTTTTCTCCTTTTACTAATTGTTCTTTAAACAAAGTATAACGATAAAAAAAATTATAATAATATGAGATTTCAATTAGCAAATTTTTATTATACATTAAATAATAGATTTTAATAATGATCAAGCAAAACTTCTGTTATCTATTATAGCATCCGCATGGTAAATGAAGAACTTTGCACAAGGAGTTATATGCTGAAACTTCCATCATTAATAACAATAGCAGTTACATAGATCTCACGTGACGCATAGGATATAATTTTTTTTTTTAAAAAAAAATTGTAACATAACAGTTTAGCAGGTTATAGCACATAAAAGAACTTAATAACCAATTTTTTTTGCATATTAAATAATAAACTTTAATAATAACCGAGTATATTAATACCGACATCATTATTATCTATTGTATATTAAGTAATAAATTTAATAATTGAGTATATTAATTCCAACTTTATCCACATGATGTAATGTATGGAGAGTGTTTCACAAGGTATATGTTTTTAACACATTTTTGCATGTTACCCCCTTATATCTAGTTTTCTCCTTCAGGGAATCGCATCATCCTTTTGTGAATGTCTACGGGCGGTGAAATTAACCCGAACTAAAAAATAGCGCAGTTGAAGCATGAGCAACCTGAGTCATGCCTGCGGCATCTCGCAGTTAGGATTCTTGGAAAGTGGCAAACGAAAATTGGTAAGAAACCCTTTTAAAAATCCATCCATCCTTCACGTGTGCTTGTTTGACTTTATCAATGGAATCCACACCCTTTCATCTCTAATTCTATGCAACTAAGAAGCCTACCATGTTAGCCCCCGGTGCCCGACCGATCTTCCATTTTTTGCTTGTAAACGATTGTCTCCTTGTCAGGGCAGGGAAGAGGGACATGCTAGCCCTCAAAAGTGTCTTGGAAAACTACTATAAGGCATTAGGTTAGAGGGGGAACCTTCACAAGTCTACCGTCTGCTTCAGTCTAAAGATGGAGTTGCAGATGAAGTAGGCTATTAGGGGGCTCCTTGGTATTAGGAAGCAGGAGGGGCTATGGAGTTATCTGGGCATCCCCATCATGGAGGGAGACTGCGAGTGTCGGAGTGCCTCAACATGGTGCAGCGCATCCATGGAGGCTGGAGAGTGACCTCGCTATCCATGATAGGTAGGCAAACGCTGGTGAGATCGGTCCTGAGCTACATGCTGGTCTATCTTATATCCAACACAGTCATCCCGAAGATTGTATTGATGAGGATTGAACGGCTTCTCCGGAACTTCTTGTGGGGCTCAAATGGTGGTAGTCACGAGGTGCATCTATTGGCATGGGAGACGGTCTGCCAGCCAACTCATGAGAAAGGTCTAGGTGTCCAGTCTCTTCTTATGAGGAGACATTGATTGCATGACATGCGGCGAGACTGGTACTTGAGCTGCAGTTCTTCTGGAGTCAGGTAATGATTGCCTGCTACGAACTGGTAATGGTAGGTAAGGTAGCTTAGAATGGTCAGAGGTGTTCCTTCCTGTACGGGAAAATTTGTAGGTATGTGTCCACCGCCTTAGCTAATACCAAGTGGCTGATCGGCGATGGGGCAATGTGGACACTATAAGAAAATACACTTTCAGCGACTAAGATTCTAATCGCCGAATAACCATATTTGGTCGCCGAAATACTGGACTCGCGCCAATTTGGTTTTGCTTTTCCGTGACTAAATATGCATTTAGTCGGTGTAGGATAATTATTCCGTAACTAACAAGAATGTTGGTCGCAGATAGCCTTATTTTCAGCGACCAAACTTTAGTCGCCAAACGTTTTACCTCCACTCCGCCAACTTGGTTTTGATTTTCCGCGACCAAATATGCATTTAGTCGGTGTAGGACAATCATTCAGTAACTAACAAGGATGTTGGTCGCAAATAGCCTTATTTGCAGCGACCACTATTCATTTAGTCGCCGAAAGTAGTCGCTGAAAGTGTATTTTCTTGTAGTGGGATGTGGTAGAGGACCCTTGGGTTGATACTCGCCCGGTGAGCTATAGCCGACCATGGTCAACATTGAGGCCGTAGGCGAGCTATGGGTTTGCGTTCTTCTCCGCCTTGAGGGGGCAAGATGGGACACTAACCGGATCAGCCATCTGTTTGGTGAGTACCTCGCAGAGAGAGTCTGGTCGTTGCAAGTTCTGAAGAATGCTAGTCTAGATGTGAGGGTTTGGTGTACGTCTTGTAGCCCCAGAGTCAGAGTGAGAGATATCTATGGCCTCCTTTAGAGTGAGCAACACTCGAGGAAGGATTGCGCCTGAATCTGGAGGTTCGGTCTTCACACGAGAGTTGCTATATTTTTTCTATAAGGTGGTTTGGAATCGGCTGCCGACGAAATCTGTACTGAGCGGATGGGGATTGTGCATCCAATCGTAGTGCCATAGATGTTAGGTGGAGGAGAACATGGACCATACTCTGTTTTAGTGTGAGCGAGCTAGGAGAGTCTGGAGGCTCGTCGATATTCTGTTGAATGCTCGGTGCCAGTCGGGCTCCTTCACTCAAGCGCTCGGACGGTGGGCCGCCACCCCTCAGACCCGATATATGGCCATTGGGGCGACTTATACTGCTTACCATATTTGGCTGGCTAAGAATGCCTAGATATTTGGAGAGAGCAGCCCTAAACTCAGGTTCGTCATAGAGTGAGCTCGTGCACAAACGACAGAGATCACCCATGCAGGTCCATTGAACAGGTCTTTGATAGCTCGAGATATCTGGAGCTCTATATCTGCTCTTGTAGCGCCACGAATGATATTTTTTGCTTGGGACCCACACTCCTGAGTTTTCTTAAGGTCAACTTCAGTGGACGTGTGCTATATGGTGGCAGAAGAGGTGGTGCAGAATTCATGATCAGAGGCCCAAACTCTAGAGTCGTTATTGCTGATGGGTGCCAGATCTTTGACATTTCTATTTCTTGGCCGAAGCTAAGGACAGCTTGAACTAGTTTGTATTAGGCCCGACGTGTTGCACAATTCTGCTCGAGGGTGACTTGGCTACGGTGATTAGCTAGATCTAGAGGTGCACCGGCAACATGGGTGTTTGTCACCCATTGCTTCGGAACATTTGGGCTATGATAGGTAGAGACGTTGCTTTTTAGGCCAAGCATGTTTATAAAAAGGTCAATGGAGGTGCAGATTGGGTGGCTTCGTATGTAGCTGACCACTCTAGGAGAGCTCTCTGGATTGGTGAGGGAGAGTTGCTTAGAGCACTCCGAGACTTGTTATCTTTTAACTTTTTTGGATGTATTTATACTAGAAGTGTATGAGTCATCCATTGTAGCCAAAAAAAAGAAGTCAACAACTAGTGAATGTACAAAACATAAAGATCCTCCCATATAACCCTCTCAAATGACAATCTAATCTATATTTTGGTCGGACAGTACGTTAGGCTATCACGTGTTTACGCTATTATACAATACATATTTACCAAAACTATCGTTGGTTATCATAACAATCATTAATCATATAGTATAAATATTTTTTAAGTAAAAATTAGTACAAAATGGATTTTTATAAAATTAATATTTTATCTAGTGAAAATTATAAATGTATAATTATAGTCACTATTTTCGTTACATAATGACATAGCTATTATTTAAAAAACTATTATCGAGTGCAATCAAACCGATCCGAGTCGAATAGCTAGAGGCTCGAGCTCGACTCGATTTAAAATACTCAGGCTCGAAATTCAACTTGAGATTAGTCAAGCCTTAATAGCTTTACTTGATCGAAAAAAAGTAATACTTGAGATCGACTCAAGCCAACTCAAATATCAGCCCAGCTACACTCAAACTCGAATTCGAGTCTTGGTCATAATTTAAAAGTATAACTAAAATAAATATAATATAGTAATATATTTTAAAATATTAAATTAATAATATATAATATAATATTATTTAGGTCGAGTATTCTGCTATTCGAGTTTGACTCGAAAAGCTGTTCAATTTATTCAACAAGCTGGTATAATTATCAGCTGAGTCGAATTGAATCGTGTTTGGACCTAGCGGAGCCTCAGCAACTCTCTCATTTGCATCTCTATATTTTATATTAAACCAGGAGATGTATGCCCGATGCAGCCCGACGCGCCCGTCCGACCTGCCCCCTCGGGCACGACACTCATTCCACCAATTACTCAAAAAGGCAAACCACCAACTCATTCCTACAATAATAAGCTCATAATATAGGGGAGCCACTTCTAGCTAGCGTGGATTCCTTTCCTTAGCCTGAGTTTGAAATACTATAAAAACCCTCCCCTCCTCATTTTTTACTATTCTTCTCTCCTCTTCAAGTCAAAACAAGTGCAAATGAGATAAAGGGATCGAGGAGAGGCAATGGAGAGCAACAAAAGCAGTAGCAGGCTTAAACAGCGACTCGCTCGCATGTTTAAGTCCTCTTCTCTTCTCCGCTCCGCCTGCAACAGTTCCACCTCCGCTGCAACCATCCTGAGCTCCACCGGCTCGAGTCGGACACTTCTGCACGACGTCGCCTGTGAGCCCTTCTTCGTCCCCCGCCGCCACCGACACCGAGGTGTCGATGATGATGGTATGTTCTTAGCCCATAATAGCCTCGGTCGGTCTCCATCCTACTCGATCGCCAACGATCGTCATCATGAGGTTCCCGCCTTGCGGCTCGCCATAGATTGTGGCGGTTGCCGGCCTACCGGAGACCTTCCTCTTCTCATGGCCAAGAGTGAGAAGGGGAAACATGGGAAGAATAAGAAGAAGGAGAGGAGAGTGAGGGAGACGGGTGGGTTCTACGTGACCGGAGAGGGGGAGGGGAGGATGTGCCCTCCAGCTTCCCCTTCCTCTCCGTCAAAGAGTTCTTATTACTACTATTGCTTCAATGAAGTGGGGAAAGAAGAGAAAAAGATGGAGAGAAACAAGAAGAAAAAGAAGAAGAAGAAGTTGCTGTCCAATAGCTATGGATTCAGTAGCTCTTCTTCTGTGAACAGTGATGATGGATTCGAGCTCTTTACTAGTGAAGAAGGAGAGGGTAAGGAGGAAGTGACCGAGACTTTCTTCTCATCGAGGAGCTTCTCCTCTGATTCCTCAGAGTTCTACCAGCGTCCCATGCCCAATGCTAACAAGAACAAGAGTAAGAAGGCGTCTCGATGTCCACCAAGAATAAGATCCAAGAATCACGAGAATCGGAATGCCAGCGAGGGGTTTCGGCCCTTGGTTTCGATAGCCTCGAGGGAGAAGAAGATGAAAGAGTTGGCGGAGGAGAAGAGAGGGTTTGCGGTAGTGAAGCGGTCGAGCGATCCTCATGGTGACTTCCGGAGCTCGATGGTGGAGATGATCGTTGGGAGACAAATCTTCGAGGCAGAGGATTTGGAGAGGCTCCTCCATTCTTACCTCTCTTTGAACTCCCCTCACCACCACCCAATCATCCTCCAGGCTTTTTCTGATATATGGGTAGTCCTCTTCGGTAACTGATTGTTCAAATCTAATGTAAGATTGTGGTCTTTCTCTTATTGTTGGAATGTTTACTGTTAACTGGGTATTAGTCGCTGACTGTAATATTAGTCTGCTGTTTGTGAGTTCTCTCTCCAAGATCTTAGTTACTTTTCTTCATCCTCGTTTTAGTCTTTGTTCTATTCATTACATCCTCTTCTCCTCCTCCCACATGTGCATGGAATGGAGATAAAAGCTATATGCAGTGTTTCTCCTATAGGTAAGGTCAAGCGAAGGAATTAAGTTGAAAAGTTGCACCACTCTCTTGGGATTTGAGCTGGGATTTCTTCTTTTTTCTCCTTTTAAAAAAGCTAAAAGAAAGTGTGCAATAAAAGAAAACCTAAAAGAGGCGAAAAAATGGCTAGAAGCGCTGGATTCTTGAGGAATTCTCGTTGCCAATGTCAAAAAAAAAAAAAAAAAAAAAAAAAAAAACTTATGTACATCAGATTCTTTACCCCGAGACTCCCTCTTCAGGGCAGCCATACATTTTCTATGAGGGTAAAAGCGTAATTGGATAATCTTTTACTTCTTTTTTTTTTCTTTGTTCAAAACTAATCCTACTTTTTTTTTGATGATAAAAAAAACTGCCATTTAGTCCGAACTAATCCTTGTCATAAAGAAGGTTCAAAACTAATCCTACTTATCCTTCAACTTTCAAAACTACCATTTAGTCCGAACTTTGAACCTTCTCTTTTAAATTATAGAAATATTACTAAAAATAATTATTTAAGTTAAAGAGTGTTAAAAATCGAGTTTTTGAGATAAAATGAAGTCCTGCTATATTCTTGTGGGTAGGGTAAGGTAAAAGAGACACTGGACTAAAGGTAAAATCCAGCATGTAGAGTATGACCCTTGTCATAAATATCAGAGAAAAAAGAATTGCATTTCAGCTTTGTACTTGCTCTTCTATCCATGTGAATGTTTTGTTAACAAAGTATTTAGGATTAAAAGTATATGTCACTAAGATCCAGAGTATTTATAACACGACCCAAATAAGCCTCACTCACAGGTATCTAAGCAATTCTTTCTTTTGCTTTTACAGAACTTTCCTCTTAAATCATCAAACCATCACCCACTAGCTCAATGACAAGCTCTCCTTTTTAATGTGCCCCCATTCTTCTCACCTTCAGTCTGAGACCTCGCAATACAGCCATAGTAGTCAATGGCTTTTGTTTCTTTTTGTAACACTGAGTGCTGGCTTTAGCCCTAGATGTAGCAACTCTGAGCACTTGGCGAAGAGACCTCGTTTTCCCTAGTGTAATGTTCTCTTTTCTCTCATGTACTGACCGTTAATTAACGGCATGTAACCATGCTTGATGATTAAAAATATGTTAGATCACAGTCTAAACAAAAAAAATGGTTTGATAATATATAATTTATTACGGACATGAATATATATCTATGAGCACGTATTATGTATTAAAAAAGACTCATAAAGGTCATGGAAAAGACAATTCCACATTCAAGAGCTCTCATATATATTTGGAAAGGTAATCAAGTGGGCGACCATCTCTCGCTTCCTCTTTCTGACCGAAGAGGGAGATAGATGTGCTAGAAAACTTGTTAACGTCTTCTTTCTCTCTAGGATGGTTGAAAGTAAGATAATAAATTCTATGATTAGGTTGGGTAAATGTAAGGGCGTGCTATCGGCGTCAAATTATCCAGAAAAGGGATAATGAAAGAATAATGATGAGAATAGCATGGATCCGGATGTTTTAATCTTTAAGAATTTTCGCTATGGTTACGCCATCCTTTTGGAAGAAGAAAAAAATGTGGTATAGCCGGAGCTATGATCGAAGTACTAGATTGCTATTCCTACCGATAAATTAGAGTCTTACTCGAAAATTAAAAGCAAGAAATTTAAAGATAAAGTAAGGATAAGAATAACTTAAACATATACTGATTTAATTTATTGAGCGGCGAAAGAATCCCTTCTTGGGATTACAATATGAGATTTATAAATGGCTTCGATAAACTGCTTGATATATGTCATTATATAACTTTGGACACTTGTCCCCGTTGGTTTGCATCATATGGACTGTCATTATCATGCATGGTAGTTATCTTCTCCCCACCATTTCTATATTCTGAGTAGTTGTACGACTTCTCCTATGTCCTGAATCGTGGTAAGCTTGGTGTAACTACCATACTTCTCCATACTCTAGGTAATGATGAGATACGTGTAACTTCCACTCCTCTATAACTCTAAGCAATGGTAAACTAGGTGTAACTACCTGGCTCCTCCTATGCATGAGTAGTGATAATTGATGGTCAACCACCATCTTTAGACTCTGCTCTACTAAGACTTCATTCTAGGCTGATAGTTCTTGTCCCTCTTGGTTTACACCATATTTAGTCGATCTGCATTCTTGGTGTATCAGCCTTTAGATTGTAGCCATCGATCTGAATGTGTTGTGAATACTAACTTGCTAGATTTGTTTGTTCATCGATGATTGAATCCTTTATTTGGACTTTTGGCCAGCAAGTTGGTCTAAATGTTCAAGTGCTTGTTGATGCTTGTGCAGTAGGTATCCGGAGAATGCAATAGGTATGATGTTGTTTAATCACCAAAAAGTATTATCAAGATTGAATGGTTATACAGGCGACCGTGATCATTGATTCTTCTTAATTATATAATTAAAAGGAAACTATATAGAACCATGTTAAAAGAAATATCAGATTAGCCACCAGGAGAAAAATGAAATATCAGAGCTAGATGTTGAAGATTTGGATCTAAGTATCAGAACAGGAAAATAATATTTAACATACATTATATAGGTATTGAATCATAATAAATTTAAACTGGAAAAAGGATCCACAAGAAAAAGTTGCATGAAATTCCAAAAACAAATAGAATTATTGGATTTGGATTTGCCACTTGCTAAAGTCGACCAAATCTGACCCAGCCGATTTGCACTGTAACAGGGAGTAAACACGACCAGAACTTGACAACGTTAGAACCAAGATTGAAGACGACTAATCAAAGGCTGGTGTGCTATTTTCTGATCACAGAGGAGGCCAGATGGCAGAGGATAATAACCCCAAATAGGTAAAGGTGGCAAGAAGAGTAGTAGTATTTACTTGTCAGCTAGCGGTGCGCTGCGAGTATAGGAACTTTTCAGAGGATACGTACGCAGGCACCAAAGTTGTAGGCTTTTTAATGTACAAGTTGAGAAAAAAGTTTTAAGATTTTTTTTTTTGGGAGAGAGAAGAAAGAGTGACAGAGGAGAGAGGGTTCGTTAAGTTGGGGTGGCAGCGGCTTGCTGTGTTAAGAAAGTATAGGGGAAAGAGAATTCCTTTCTCCATGCAGTAATATGAGAGGCATTTACGTGGGTTGGTGCAGAGTTAAGTGGAGGGAAGGATGCTGACATCCCATCGAACACCCCTTTTGCTCCTGTTTAATTTTTTGTTTCCTACTCCTTTAACTCATCGATCGCCTTGGTTCTTGAGCTCTTTCAAAAGGACACCTCTCTCTGTCTCATGTGTGAAGCGTGAGAACATGATGGCATTTTGAGAGAAATTATTACATGAACCAAGTCCACTAAACTAATCCAATAATATAGATGGTGGATAACATGCACCCATTATTTGATCTTGAATTATTTAAATATAAAATATAATATGGTGAGCGACTATTGGACTGGTCCAATGAATTTGATCTATCTAATAATTAGACTTATTTTGGAGATACTATGGTGCGCGTGTGTTAGTGCCATGCAGGGGTATTGGAGATGACCTATTTGGGCTATTCGGTAGCTACAAGGTGCAGGTTCTTAGGATTTAGTGCAGCAAGAGTAATTCAAATTGAATGTATGGGACTTCTCTATGTTGTAATATGATTTAGAGGAAATCTTTTTCAAAAAAATAAAAATTTTTATATTTTAGTAATGTCGATACAAAATTTTAAAAAAATCAAGAATCATTTCTATACCGGTTGAGAGCAGGTACAATACATACCAACCCAAAAACCAAGATGAAGGACATTGACGAATATGCATGAATATATTCCAAAAATCTTTGATATGTCTTGTCTAGGTCTCCAACTTCTAATTTGCATTTCTCATGATGTTTTCTCACAAGAGTACTGTGTTTTTGCATGAAGAATGCATGGATATCGAGTTGATTACATTAGCTTTAGTTTCATTTATGTGCTTAAGTTAGAAACAAGCATATCTATCACATAAATAATATATCATGCACCATCCAAAATATATTACAATGAATTAATTTATTTTTCTCTTTTAGAGATTAAATTGTTATTTTTAGACATATATATTTTAATTAATTATATATTAAATTTAATAAAAATAGGTTTACTTAGAAAATGAAGCTCTTATCTTAGATATTAATTTACAATGATCTAATACTTCCAGTTTTTTTTCAGAAAAGGTATAATATTTCTAATACATTTTATATAATGATTTCAAAATTGCTAATAAAATTTAGAAAAAGATAGAAATTTTTATTTTTCCAAGCAAATAAACATTATCTCCAGACGTAGTCCAGCTAGTGGCTATCACATCACATATACCTGAAAAGATTAATATCATTTTTAATATTTCAATAAATTATTTTTTAGGTAACTAAATTTAAATTCTAAATAGTGAAAAAATTAAATTTTAAGCGAGGGCTTTCATAGATGGACCCTATATGTACATCATACAAAAAAAATCAATTTGAACAGATTAATTTTAAAATGTAATTACTACTAGGCACAAATTCGAGTAGAATCCTTGTGCCCAAATTTATCTCATTATTTTTGCAAATCTGCTAGAATGTGGACATCGTAATTACAAAACATGATCCCAAATTTTATTCATGAATTTGACATATTTAATAGCTTTTATATTATTTTCAGTAGAAATAAATTTTAAAAATAGGTAGCTCAAAAAAACAATCTGGTAGAGATGTTGAATAGACCATTCTCAACGCCATATCCAAAATTAGTCGCAGCGAACATCATTGGTCGGGTTAATTTGCTTATTTTTAAAAATAGGTAGCTCAAAGAACCCATATTTCTCAATCAATTTGACCTAACATTTTTTGATTTGAGAACAAGTTTAATAATGATAACAAGTTTAATAATGTTTAAATGCTAAAATTAATTGACTAACTTAAAATGTAATTAGTCATATGGTTATTAGATTATATACAGTAGATTAGCTATGTAAATAAAACATATAAATATCGTCAATCAACCTGAACCCGATAAATAGAACCATGGTTCCAACCTTCGCCGGCCTGTAATCTCATGGTATTCATATCCAGCCTGCTAACTTGACAGGTTGGGCCGGCCCATTTGCAACCCCTTCCACGCGTCTAGTCTTTGCGGGGTAATTAGAAGACCAGGCCTTATTTAGCCCATCCAATATGTTTCAAAGAATTAGGCCAGTCCAAACCGACATAAAGTAAGCCTAATAGGCCAGCCGGCCCAGTCCGGACCTTCTGGGCTCTGACTTCAAAGCCACTGCCGACCGAATTCTATGTAGGGTTTGTTCCTAATTTATATACCCCTCAGCCGTCTCTTCTTGAACCTCTCTCTCTAGGTTTTTCCTGGCGACATGGGAACGCCGGAGACGTCGCGCGAGCCGTGCCCGGACAGGATCCTGGACGACGTCGGCGGGGCGTTCGGGATGGGAGCGGTGGGAGGGTCGGCCTTCCACTTCATCAAGGGCCTCTACAACTCCCCCAACGGTGAGCGGCTCGCCGGCGGCGCCCAGGCGGTCCGCATGAACGCCCCTCGCGTCGGCGGCAGCTTCGCCGTCTGGGGAGGTCTCTTCTCCGCCTTCGACTGCTCCATGGTCTACATCCGCCAGAAGGAGGACCCCTGGAACTCCATCATCGCTGGCGCCGCCACCGGCGGCTTCCTCCAGATGCGCCAGGGCGCCGGCCCCGCCGCCAGATCCGCCCTCTTCGGCGGCATCCTTCTCGCTCTCATCGAGGGTGCCGGCATCATGCTTAACCGCTTCCTCAGCGCCCCCCAGAATATCCCCGATCCCGCCCTCATGATGCCGCCATCCGGCGTCCCCGCCATGGCCGGCGCTGGAGGTTCCATCCCCCAGATGGGATACCGATCTCCAGTCTCCACAGCTGAAGATACCACTGCCTCCTCTTCTTCTTGGTTCGGAGGGTGGTTTGGAGGTGGGAAGAAGCAGGATGAGGGGAAGAGCGGAGGTGGAGGCAGCAAGACAGAGATCCTGGAGAGTTTTGATACGCCAAGCACTCCGATCCCGACTTTTGAGTACAAGTAAAATAAGGGAACGGGAATTTTGTTTCTGAATGAGGTAATGTTGATATCTTTGTCGGTATAAAGTTATGCTAGGTACGTCTAATAAGTTGCCGGCAAACTTATATAAATCACTTGCAAGCAAAGCTCATGAATGTCTCCAATTTCTGTTTCTGGCTCATTAGTTCTTTTCCTTTGGTCATCTGACTAATTTGTTATATTTATATTTGATATCAAAATTGAGTCAAAATAGATTTTTTTTGCATGCATTTTTTAAAAAAACTCTTCCGAACAATTTCTATGTGTATACTGTATTATGGTGTACAAATGGTTCGCTTAGCTAGCATTAGAGTGATAACAGTGATCAGTGATGGACATTTTTTTATTAAGCATTCTAAAAGGTGTTTTATCAGGGAGCGGAGATTAAATTGTTTGCCTCTGCCAACAATTAGTAAAAGTTATAGGCTCGACAACAAGTAAGCTATTCTTCTGTCTTGCAGATTAGCAGTAGTGGAATAACTGCTTTGCCAAAACATAGTCTAAATGTAAGGATGGCTATTATTCTTTGTGAGCTTACCGGCCTTTCAATGCATTACAAATTTTCTACATTGGAATGTAGATTGGAGGGACATAAACAAATTTTAGAGAACTGTTTTGACTTCAAAAATTAATGAGTTGAGACAACTAACAAAGACACCAGCTTGAGGGCATGCTTTGAAGTTTGAATTAATACCTACCAAACCAATGATTTATCAGCATGATGCACTAGCATGCTATTTACCATGCGCTAGTGCTTTGCATGTTATCATGCTAGTGCATGCCAAGTGCTGGCATGAGATGATACCTGTTGTCCAGAGCTAGGTTGGCACGCCACTAGAAAGTGATCAATCTTTTCTTTGCATTAGCCTTTTTTCATGTACTATATATGTTTTGCATGGGAGTTTAGCATGAGTTCAATAATTTTTTTTAGGTCCCTTTGTTTACCATAATGTCAAGTAGGAAAAGATGGATGTGAGCCCAAGGGTTTAGATTTAGAAGGCCTTTTGTGATCTACTTGTCCTTGTAATCTCTATATAGGAGCATCACATTGTTTGGTTTTTGAATGAGTAAAAAAAAAATCTTGTTTTGTCATCCTGCCTTTTCCATGTGTTCATATCTCAAGAGGAAAAAAAGTGTTTTAGCTCCTCTTGTTGCCAATGGTCTTAATTTAAAGATGATTTTATCCATGAACATGAATTATTCTTTTATGAGTCATAAAAGATCTCATGGAATAACTGAAGAAAGATGAAAGTTTGTGAGGATCATTTATATAACTATACCAGAGAACTTATTCATACTTGTAAATCTATGGCAAGATCCCAAACTTGTGATTGATGATGTCCCTATTATGCGTCAAGATATTGAGCTTAGAGTCATCCAAATATTCCACCTAATCAACTAAAAGAATATAAAGACCCTTTCAACAAGCGGAATATAATGCAAGCCTCTTTTGCATCATAGACATGATCCTTTGCAAGGGAACATGGCTTGGAAAGTGATGCAACTTAAAAGAGGTCTGGTGTAGGTGTAATAAATGTGTCCTAAGTTCTCAATGGTCATTGGAGATTAGGGATATCAAAGTATTGAATTTTGACAAGATTGGCTCAAATAGTTTTAACCTAAATGATCTGATAATATCCCAATGCAATAACACAAATATTAATTGGGATGTCAAGAGCATGATCCTTTTTTGATTATAAAATGAAAAGACATACTTTTTTGTAACAACTCAGGATCTCACCCAAAATGGCTAGATTAGAAGAGATTAGAAGGAAGCAAGGATGGTATAATAACCAAAAGGACCACTTTTCCAAGTGGAGCTTTGTAGGAGGGTGGAAGGGTTACTGCAAAGTTTGAGATGGGATGATCATATCGTGGGCTGTCGAAGTATAGCTATCTAAAGAGGTGGGCAAGATGTTATGGAAGGAAAGGAGGTCTCACCAATGGACTAAAAAGAAAGCAAATGAGTAGTTTGTCCATAGGCCATACATTTTATGCTTTAATGGAACATAGGACCATAGATGGGTGGGATGCAACCCAGTAGATAAAATCAAGAGGAGGACATGGGGTGAGAAATGGGAATATAATTATCATATGATAAATGATGTTTAATGGAATGACCCGTTTAGTGCATGTTGAATCTCTTTTTTCCATTGAACCAAAACATTGGGGTAGTTTGTATCTGTTATAAAAAAAGGTCCATCCTGGCATTTGACTGGAGAAAGGAGATTAAAATGTCAAAAATCCATATTAATTCAACGTTGTTTGATCCGACGTCAACTCGATCCAGTAATGACCCTAATTGACCTATGGTATGATATAACAACTACTTAATATTATGACCAAAGCTGAAAACCTAGTTATCTACCTGCCTCCTCCATTTCCTCTCTCAAATCCCAACTTAATCTCATCTCCTTCATCTTCACGCTCTGCCCTTGGTCTCCTCTGCAGACCACTAGCCACCTATATACTTTTCTCCCTAGCGCCCCCTCTCTCTCTCATGGGTCCTCTTTAGCCTCATCCCAGCCTTTCACCTATCCTGCTCTGCCTTCAATCTCCATAAGTTGCTACGTTCTGCCTCATTCACTTGTTCTTGGGTTTCCAGATTCATTATTCGATCTTTAATCTAGTTGGATTTTGAATCTTTAGTTAATAAGCTATCTGATTTAATCAGGCTCAGTTATAAGAAGATGCAAGGGTTATGCATATCGTAATATTTAATTGTGGAAAATCATTCTTTAGTTATTGTTAATGTTGGAAAATTTATTTTTGTTTGGTGTGAATTCTGATTTTGATTTTGTTGTTCTAGGGTTTTGCAAGTTCAAGGTTAGCTTGAGGATTTTAACCTTTTGTAGGAAAAGCATGTGATGCAACTTTGAATATAAGAAAAACAAGAAGAGGTGAACTGGAAGTCACATTTGAGGCTTAGGAAGAATCAACCATAGTAGAATGCACTTCGTCCTTAATCAAGAACAATTGCTTCATCAAGAAGTGAATGTTTAGATTTGCTGAAGAGTCTAGCATCATTGGAAGCTAAATTTCTTTCCATATTTGGCTTTCCAATATTGGGTCATTTGAATCAGAGTTTGAGCAAGGAAGTATGAGAAGAATACTAAAGATTGCATCCACCTAAACATCTAATCCATGTTCAGATACGGTTTCTCTCATCTTTTTAATCATCTCGATTCATCCCTAATGAAAAATTTAGGAAAGCTTTAAACTTTTCATCCTTCAGCAGACCTGAGATTTTGCATGTTCTCTTATAGAGTTACAATCCAATTAAATCCCATAAGTGATAACCCACTTCCACCTCTACTCATCCATCATTTCTAGATAAGTTTTATTAAAAAAAATACAGCAAGTTAGAAGATATTTATTTTTCTTTACAATGAGGTTCTGCTACAATAATCTTAACTTCAAGCTTATCTTGCACTTTATGAAATGGTTCCAAATCCGATTTGAAAAATAAGTACAACTATAAGGTATGTGATAATCTTTGCATTATCAAAAGATAAAATGATTTGAAGGCTACGCATATTATAGTTTCCCTAAACTTCTACTGCATGTGTTCACCAATTTGTCATGCTCTTCTGAACCTAATCTGTCTAGGAATATCTGGAACCAAAATGCATGAGGGTCTCATAAGTCCTTGAAGAAAAGGTCTTTATAGTATGGTATATGAAAGGCTCCGGCTGGTTAGTGTACTTGAAAAATAAATGCAACCATTGAGTATGTAAGAATTTTTCCATGATTAAAAGTTAAAAAGAAACTTATGCATATTATTGATTACTTAAGCTTCTACAGCATATAATTCACCAAGTTGCAATGCTTTGGTGAACCTCATTTGTCTAGGAATATATGGAATTAACATGCATAAGGGTATATGGAAGGGTGGGGTTATGCACTTGAGATTTCAGAATCATATTGGGACCATAAGCTGTTGCAAATTTTAAGATCTTACTACCAATTCATAAGGAAATCCCTTCACCTTTATTATGGTTTTTGTAAAATTCATTACTAAGATCACTTTTGTTTTGCAAGTTTTCTACAATAGTAATTTAAAATTTTAAATCCTTAAGCTGTTTAAAGCACTCACAATAAGGTGGAATATGTAATCTTCAGCATTTTCATGTTAGTCCCCTTCAAGGTCATCAATATTGGCATCTCTTCAGGTTTTCATATGAAGAAGGTAAGATACTTATATTTCTTGGCTCCATATTCTAGTCCATATGACTACTACATCTTGAGTAAGAAGCCTTTTAATCACAAGAGATTGAGGAAATGATGGCTTGACCTCCTTGTTATGTGAAGAAGATGAAAAAGTTCTATGGTACCTCCTTACCATGGGAAGAGGACCTTTTTTTTGAATTTTTAATACAAGAATGCTGGCTACTATTTTTTATGATATGGTGAAATGCTTTCCAAACTACCTATTCAAATGTTATTTTTTACTTTGGCTCTAGACGTGCAGTTTGTAGAAAAGATTTCTGCTTGAGCCTAATAGAATAAATATTTCTGCTCAAAGAAACCTGCTTGCTTGTCCATTCATAAAAAGGCAACTGGCTCTAATAATGCAAACCCTGGAACAGCAGTTTGCACATGTAGGCATGATAAGCTTTCGAATTCAGTATCAGTAAGTATACGATGATAATAAAAAGAAGAAGAGTCTGGAATGAGAAGTGTAAGAATGGTGTGGAGACAACCATAATTTTTCTAATAAAAATTTGTTACCCTACTTGAACCCACATTCAAGGTCAGGACACTAGGAGGAAAAGAGGTATTTCATAATCGTAAAACAGCTCTCGACCTTCTTGGGTTAATCTTCAGACACTCTGAAACATGAGTCAGCATGGACTCCTAATCACTTTAAATCACAACTAAGATGTGACCTTACACTTGTTTAATATGAAAAGCACTTAAAAATCACAAAAAATCTATCTGATAATAATTCTAAAACAGTAAATGTGAGAGAATGATGGGATAGTGATCCATCCTCTCTTTCTCTCATTCAAGCTCCCTTCTTTCCATGATGCTTCTTCATATTACCCATTTGTCTAACAAAAGAGCTTGGGTCAGAGTTCTTTTGGCAAGCCTTTGATCGTACTTTTTCGCGTGGCCCTTCTGTAGATGATATTTCATCCTTTGTAATGCTAAAAGTGAATATCTCTAGAAGCATTTCTTCTGAAACAGTTTTTGGATTTATGATGTATGTTACTCAGCATTTTTGGTAGGGGATGCATGTTTAGCAGGAAAATATCCATATCCTGCTAATTTACTATTTTGCTTGGTGTGTACTTCTCCATGGCCTCTAACAGTCTTTGTTTGAATGCATCAACCTTTAGACGTGAAATAAAATATTCTCATAGTTTGGAGAATGAGTGCTCATGGGATCAGTAGGAAAAACTACTTATTTTTTCTCTTATCTGCAATACTTTGTTAGGTGGTAGAATTTTTTGCCTTCCAAAACTTTTCCCATTAAAATGGAGCTTGTTGTGGAACCCATATCTAAGAAGTCTCCAAGCAAGGGTTGAGGAGATCCTTGCAACTGGTTGCCAACATAAAATTACCCCTTGAGAAAATTTCATTCTTTTAGAAAAAACATCTTGCTTTATATTGTGCAACAAAAATTAGTGAGTGAAGAGGAGGACAAGGCTGTGACATTTGCTTTGTCAGTTAGATGACTATTTACAAAAGTTTTGTTTCATGCATGTGGATGTTTTATGAGTTCAGGATGTGCCTCTGGATGACCATTGTCCAGCTGGCCCTTGATACCTTTGAGAGAGCATAATGAGACCATAATTTTTTAGAAGATTTGTTTTGAAATCGAAGATAGGGTTATGCCCTCTCATTAGAAGGCCCTTCACCTTTGGGTATTTCTAAGACTAAACTTGGTTGTTGATCTATAAGTAAATGCTCTTTCAGCTTTAGCGGGGCGATTCTGAAGCATATTTTTGGCAAATTGTTGGACCATTTTGTGTGACAATTTTCAATGGAATTGAGTCAGAGTCTTTGTGGAGATTTTAAGATGCATCGAAGCTTCTTGTTTTGAGCCTATTACTGTAAACAATACATGCTAAATATGCTAAGCATCATCCTGATTCTTGATTGTGGGGCATTTTTAACGGGGGCGAATATTTCATGTACTCATAGGGGAGCTAATAAAAATGATGTAGTGCCATGAGTGGCAAAAGCTGATGCTAATGGGAAACAACACTTTATTTACTTGAGCTTTCGCGGTCCTTTCACCTCTTGATATTGTGTTTGGCTTGTTCATACACATCAATGTAAATAATAAAGAGGCAGGCTTGACAATATAAGCCATCACTGTGATTCATGAGATTCTAGAAACAAGCATTTAATCTCAGGTGGGAGAGCCCAAATAATTTTAAACTCGCGCACATTTGACCAGTTGACTATCTTTTCAGATATCCAATCAAATTCGGATCCGAATTTGGATTTTAAAGATTTTTTTGGATCCGGATTTGGATTTGTGGTAAAAAAAAAATCTCTAAAAATAAAATATATAAGCTAGGAATTGAACTGATGATTTATGCTTTGAATGCCAAGCCCTCAACCACCACACTAGAACACACACTCCTACTTTATTGTTTACTTTACTTATTCACGTGGATTTGGGTTTTCGAATAATCATTTGATGCATGTTGTGATATTTCATATTTTAATCATTTATTTTTTTAGAAAATAAATCTTTTTATTTGATAAAAATGAAAAATGAATGTATTTTATTTTATTCTTTATCAATTTTCAAATTTTTATTGTTAAAAATATTAATATCTTCCATGTATTCCTATACTTATATATATATATATTTTCTTGTAATCTCTAATTTTGATTTTTTATTTCTGCTATAGTTAAAGAGTAATAATAACAATATCTGATTCAAAGATATTAATATTTTATGTTATTTTTTAAATATTTTCTGATTTTTATTATTTTAACACAAATCTTGGTGGACTGGTGGTCTTTGTGGGTTTAATAACCATGTTTTAGATCCTTAGTGACCTAGATGTTGTGCATGATCTGCATACTGAATTAGTGAATTCTATTCCCATTCTTTTTAATTATATAATTAATGTAAGTTTTTGTAATTAAATTCTGTTAAAAATTTGTTTTATATCTCAATAATATCCGACTTATATCTGTACTAGGATACAAAAAATATGGATATGACCAATATCCTGCGTCCATATCGGTTCAGAACAAAAATAGATATTCTTAATCTTTGATTTAGTCTTACATTTTTTTAGAATTTTAGAAGCATTTTTGGATTCTGGTGGGTTTATGCATAGGCCCGCAACAATCATGGACCAAGCAACTACTGTAGCATATATTCTGATATAGATGGCTGTCTTTCATGGTAATTTTTTGCTTCAGTTTCTGTAATAGGAGCTTCTGATTTCATTCATGTTGGTTTTGTAGGGTATCTGATCAAAGATAATGAAACAGCTGTATTTATCGAGGAATGGGCATCCAAAAAGAGATTAGAAGCAGATTTCCTTGATATCAAAGGTTTAAATTGCATAAAGTGAGCTGCCTCCGGCATCTCTTCCTCTTAATAGTTGTTTGTATGATGGCAACATTTTCAGTATCCTTAGGTAGTCCTTCGGTTAAGTATCTGTACAAGACCTTCTTTTAGACGACGTTATTTGTGGAGTGTTTTGGGATGATGTAGTACAACTTAAGCTGATTTTGTTTGTGCATTCTGAATCCTATAGTTAATATTAGGTAAGATTAAGTTTGCAAGTACATCATGTATTTGTTGGGTTCTGACTCCATAAGTTCAATGGAAATACCATACTGCTGCTGCAACACTGATAATCTGGGAGATGCATCCCTATTCTTCAGCTATCTTTCTTAATGAGCAGGGTGTCTCTGCAATTGGCATCAAATTCTGGTAAGCCAAAATATTAAACAAGCCTTTGAGCACATGCATGCTGTCAGTTCTTTGTTCGAAAGGAAAAAAGGTGAATCACAGTTGCCAGGCTTCTTGGATGATTTACATGCTTGCACCGTTGTTTTACATTGAATTGCCTATATGATGGGAGTGGAAATGCCTATCTGAAATGGTAAGTGGGGTCCTATATCACATTAAGATGACCAGGTGATGAGCTGCTTTGTTGATCTATTCTCAGAAACAAAATTCAAGGGTTGCAACCCAAGTTGTACAAAGTAGGGGTGGAATCCTGAGGCAGAACTGATTTGATAGACTCAGAAACAGGGCTGATGCCAAATCTTTGTTAGAATGACAAGGTGTTTGAGGGGAGTTGGTTGTTCTGGAAAATATCTTGTTTTTGTTGTTGAGATGTTCTTTCAACATAAATCTAGCTCTTATTATTAACTCTGTATCTTACCCAGTTTTGTCCTTGAAAATGTTGGCCTTAATATCCAGGAAAAGCTTATGGTGTTTGATAGGAAGATTATTTGATGTATTATGACCATATCTAACCCTTTCTTTTTCCAGTTATGTTGCTGAAATGGCTGTCGCAGAGATCAAGCATGCACAACTTCTTTGAGCTATCAATTCTCATGGTTTTGAAAATATCTGGGAATATCGTGACAGAATGGTGAACAGTGGACATGGATGGCCTCATTGGAGGAACCTAACTCTTCATGAGACATCGATACAGTTGGATCAGTTAGATGCAGTGTGAGGATTCAAAATAAGCCATCGTCTGCTGTCTTCTGGAAGTTTATTCACAAGAATAATGTTTCTTTTTGGTAAAAAGGTCAGCGGCGACCAAGTTTTGTTTGACTTTTGAGAACAATCACATTCATCTACCCACTACCATAAAGAATCTGCAATAGAAGCTGGTGTTGATTGTCATACTGAAGGATCTGAAATCTATGGAGTTGTTTATGTGAAAGTATGAGCATATTAGTTACTGGATCTAAATGCGTCGGTTACCTTGATTTGTCAAGATCTATGTAGGAGGTTTCTGGTGTCTAAAATAACGTAACGAATGCACAAAGGCACCAGCAAATAAAATTTTAGATTCATGTGCAACGAACCTGGTTCTGTTTATGTCATAAGACAACGTCGAAGTAAACCAGAACTCTTAAACAATGATAAACCAATTGAATTATCTTATTAAGAGGATCAAAAATCTATTTCAAAGTTTCATGTTTTTTCTGTCCGGTGACTACTTACTAATTACCTTGTCTCTGTTTTTTAATTTTGGTGCCAAATACAAGTGCTGTAGGTGAGTCGAGTTCTAGGGACTGGACAGACAGCAGCCGCACGCCGGATCAAGCAGCCAGTATGAGCGGCTCCATCTAACCATCTCATATTTGGACACGGCTTCATCTTTTCATGAACCTTAATCAGGCCACGTCCCACTGCAGGGCCTCAATTTTCCCCACTAGCTCTTGTAGCCACACAAATTTGGAATCTCGCATGCAAAATCTCAGACCTCTGCCAAGAGGAAAATTGCACCGAACCTCTGGTCTTTCGACTATTTCTGATGCGGGGTTTTCACCCCGGCACCAGCCCACATACCGGCCGAGCAGGAAAAGCGACTGCGTCCCTCCCGAGGTATTGTCCGCTCTGGGCAGGCCCCGTGGGCGCGGAGCTCGCACGGGGTGCGCACCCACCTGCAGGCGCGGAGCTCGTACAGGGGGCTTGGGCGACCCTCACGGTTTTGTCCTATAAAAGGCGCCTCGTGAGGAAAGGTTTTAGGCCTCCTCATTATAAGGCACAGACCTTTCCGCTGATTAGTCGATGTGGGACTAAACTGGGAACCCCATCCCACAACACAGCCCCCCAGTGGGAAGGTCTGTGCGTGGCCGGGGCCCTTCCTCTAGCGCCATCTGATGCGGGGTTTTCACCCCGGCACCAGCCCACACACCGGCCGAGCAGGAAAAGCGACTGCGTCCCTCCCGAGGTATTGTCCGCTCTGGGCAGGCCCCGTGGGCGCGGAGCTCGCACGGGGTGCGCACCCACCTGCAGGCGCGGAGCTCGCACGGGGTGCGCACCCACCTGCAGGCGCGGAGCTCGTACAGGAGGCTTAGGCGACCCTCACGGTTTTGTCCTATAAAAGGCGCCTCGTGAGGAAAGGTTTTAGGCCTCCTCATTATAAGGCACAGACCTTTCCGCTGATTAGCCGATGTGGGACTAAACTGGAAATCCCATCCCACAACAATTTCCATGCATAAAAAAGTTAATCATTTTCCATTAGGCATCAAACAAAGGCAATAATTCATGTATCTAAGAAGAGATGATATTGCTCGGCACCACATATGGTGCATGGACACCGGTGCCCTGTGAGTGACCTCCAATTCGGCACTTATGTGGCCTAACTGAGTCATCCTCTAGAAAGGCAATGCTGGCCCAAATCATGTGCCAACCAATAGTCGAAATGCATGCGATCAAATAGGAGCAGCAGTTGTTAATTAGGTGCCAGATGTACTGAGTACTTCTATCGATCTGTTCTGCAACCTAACTGAAGCTTCTTTTTTTTTTATGTAGGTAATTACCAATTTTTAATGTGATCCGGCTTAAAAAGCGAAGGCTTGAGAAAGCTGATGGTTCAGCGATTTTAAAGTAGCGTGGGTGCAACGTCAACCTCTTCTCATTTGATGACAAATAAAGCTTAAAATTGATACAAGATTCGGTTGACGGTAAACAAATACGCACATTGCATGCAACTGTTCTTAGACGCGTCGCTAGTCTAGTGCATTCTCTTCTTGCGCTTTCCACACCACCTCCTTTCAAGTTTGAGCTAAAAAGAGGCTAGTCTTTTTTTATCGGCCTTCCAGGCTTTCACTCGACCAACACCAGTATACGGAAACTAGATATTGGTTCACTGGAATTGGCATCACATGCTACCATTCATTACATGAACTCTCTGTATTTTAATCTAAGGTCGAGATGTTGGTGTTCTTTTCAAAGAGTCAAGAAAATTTAAAATGTATACAAGGATTAATTTTTGAGATGTACATAATTTTGTATGTCATAAATTTTTATGTCCAGATCTTGTGAAGCAAATAGTGCCTAAGAAGAAGACTATTTGGGAGCTCAAGAATGATGTGAGGATTGAGTACTTTCAAAGTCTGAGTCTGAAGTAAGTTAATTTTGAAAATAAAATTATTTTTAGAAAAGGAGAATGTAAAGCATAGCCTCTCTTATCCAGGCTTGTTCCATTTGACTAGCCCATCAATGTTTTGCGCCCACCAGCCCAATCGTGAGTTGGGAACTCACGAGCTTCACCCAGAAAGAAAAAAGTAGAGTGTCGGGTGGTCAAGAGGACTCCTACTTGTCTTCCTATTAAATTTTGTAATTATACAAGTTTTATTATTTGTTAAGAATTTAGATAATTATTATTTAGTGATATTAAGGTTATAATAAATTTTTAGATCTTATATATTCTTTGAGATTTTGCTCTATGGAGTATCCGGTCGACCTGGATGTTGGATTCCGGATGTGACACTGGGGGAAAAAAAAGATGCGTTAGGAGAATGGGTTTACAAGTAGTGCCAATACGTCGAATTTCTTAATCACTGTAACTATTTTATCTTTTTGTGGCATCTTTTTAGTTCCACTGCTCTCAACGAATCTGATACGATGACATCTGTAAAGCCAAGTCAAGCTGATATCGTACATGACATCTTGCAAATTGAAGTCTTTGCGAGATGCCTACGTGGTCTGCTTCATGTGGCAGACATTGCCTTTGGCATTGCTTAAATTTCTCAATACTTTTCTCGACACTTTGTAAATTTTAATCTCATTTGATGGAGAACTCATTTCTCCTTCAAGAGCTACTTCACTATTGATGAATTTATCAACCACTTCGATCAATAAACTACATTATTCTGCAATTGAAGCAATTCATGATTCGATTCTTCTTATTAACTTTGTCTGTTCTGGTAACCGTGAATTCTATTTTAATATCCAATGCCTTCTCGTTTCAATGAATTAAGGAGGGCTTTCTTTAGATCCCTTTTCCTTGTCCCAAAGAGGATTGATTCCTCTAATTTCTTGGCGGGCGCCCATTTTGTTTGCATGCGCACTAACCTTTTTCCTTCACACGAAAGCCATTGCATACGCATCTAACTCCTGCCTTCCTATTAGTTATTCTCTACAAGAAGCTATTTATATTCTGCTATCGTGAGATGGAGGGGCACCAACCCTCCTACCATCTTAGTTAATTTTAATTTCCTGAATCTCCAAACTCAGACTAACTTCTACCTAACAATGCCTTATTCTTATTTCGACCAACTGTACCTAACAATTCCACATCTACGTGGAACCACCTAAATCAAAATAACTAATGGAATTGTGTTATTGTTTAGTAGGTGTCTTTTATGGAGGAAGTACAGGTAGAATGTTCCTCTTGTTTTAGTGTCATACTTTTCCCCGAATTGTGCATCATGAGAAGGATAAGAAGCACTTATAGATCATGGAAAACTGTCTAATAATCCTTCGAGTTCCTTTATTATATGAACTCAAGTGACCCTCTTCCTTGCAAAAAGCATATGAAGTGGATGAAATGATGCAGAATGGAATCTATGTCATGCTTTTGCTATGGGAGGATTCGGGGAGGAAAGAGGTAGGTATAAGAATATGCGTTTCTACTTTAACTGAGTTTATTCGGAATTCAGGCTCAACTTTGTAAAGAGTCTACACCTGGGGATGTTTTCCTACAACATTTAGCTTTCTCAAATGAAAACACAGTTGAGAACACAATGATGCTCAAGGAACCTCGAAGTAATATGATATTCGGAGAAGGTTCTAATAAAGCAAATTTTCGATCTTAGTATAACGAAAGATGTAACAATCATTTAAGTGAAGAGACAACATGCTTTCCTATGCATAAAATATAAATTATTTAAGCAAAGCTGGGGTTAGAATGCGAGGAATTCAATCTTTTAATGGCTTCCTTAGGATGAGTGCTATGAAAAGAGATCTCCTTTTAAGAGAGAGAGGGATCATTGCTGCTGATAATAGTGCTTTTCTTGATCTATAGGCCATCAAATTGAAGGTATAATGCTTCACAAGTGGATCTAAGCACTGAGAATTAATGGAATAAAGAATACGATAGTATACTCTTGCTTTGCTTAGCATTCCATGTTTGCAAATGTACGAATTATTTTTAAGTTATACAAATCAGACGATGAGGCAGATCTTGTAAAACAATTGCAGGATACCCACTTATTGGTTGTTAGATGGAGAACCACATCTTAAAATTATATCGACGGAAATAATGTGAGGATCTGTGCGGGCGTGTATTTAGTCCCACATCGGTTATTTGTTGAGTAGATCTTGAGTACTTATACAGGATCAAGAAACCCAAATAATAACTTTCGGCTTTCTATTTTGGATGAGGTCATGGGTTGTTACAAATGGTATCAGAGTGGACCTGGCCCATAACCTATGTAAACTAGGGAACACTGTAGCACAGATCCATTGGGGTTGACTACGGGCCGATCGTGGTGTTTGTGATTAGATTTGAATGGATTTGAACCCTTAGCCTGATGAAGACGTTAGGGCTTGAACGGATAGAGCATGTGAGCACTCGTGCAGGTGTGTAGTCCCACATTGATTATTTGCTAGGTAGATCTTCGATACTTATACAGGATCAAGGAACACAAATAATACGTTCCGGCTAGTTATTTTGGGTGAGGTACTGAGTTGTTATAAATGGTATCAGAGCGGACCCATTCCATAACCTATGTGGATTAAGGAACACGGGCCGATCATGTAAGATGATCTAGTGATACAGCGAAAAAGAGGATTGCTTGGTAATGTAGAAAACTTGGCAAAAATTTTGATGTCTCTTTGTACGAATGTTTTGGGTCTACTTTAGGTGTCATGTCGTCTTCAGGAATTGTAACTCCAACGAACATCATGGTGAAATGATGTTAAAATTACTCTATAATTATTTTAGGGAGCCTAGCTACTCCACCTACTTGAATTTCTTTTGGCGTGCGCATCATCATATGATTTTGCATCACAGCATGTGATTTTATGAAAAAAAAATTTATGTCTGTGTGGATTTTCATTTTTTTTTTTTTTTTCACTTTGATTCAGTCTCGTGAGCTAGAAAACTGTTCCATATCCTCCTTTTATCTAGAAGAGATGAAATAAAAGATTCTGTCTTTTGGTTAAGGCTGAAAATATTTGTTTCTTAATCTTGTTGAACTTGAGTTCAGTCAAGAACTCATAAGATCTATTTGATCTGTATTCACCCAGCTTCCTCCTTTTTTTTTTCTTTTTTTTGTTCTTTTTTACTTTTGCAGTTTGATGAGTGATATTCAAATAACTTTGTTTCTCCTTTATAACCATGCATGCCCGGGCAAGTATATGTGGACATAATCTCAAGCTCAATAAGCTATGAACATAACATGTCACGTACATGCACATACGTACGTATACTAGTATTTTACATGTGCTATACATGTGTATTTAAAAAAAAAGGGGGCAAACTGTGGAAAGCTAAGAAAAGAGAGTATATTTGAGAGGAAAAGACAGGTGTTTGCTGGATATTTTTCAATAGAAGGAAATGATGCTGTACTTAAGAGAGATAGATAAAAGTTTTGGTGGAGACTTTCTCAAGAAGGAAATAATATTTTATTTATTGGACCATGCATGTTTAGCACGTGGATCCTATGAGGTACCACTCCCGGCAAGCTCCAAAAATAAATAAATATGTATGCATGTACATACGTACGTACGTATATGTATGTATACATATATGCATTTATGTATACATACACACATATATTGTATATAATATATATCTTATATAAATCTTAAACTGATCAGCTAGCTCTTAATTATTCATTTTGGATATGACAATAGATATCCTCTTCTCTTGAGAGAAGAAGGTATTTACTCTTATTAGGTCTAATATCAATAATTGGGCATTCAAATTGAGCATCTGCATGATGATCTATATAAATAAACATATCTAGAAACAAAAAGAAATTCTGTATTTTCGTAGCATCTAATTACATATCAAGTAGATATAAAAATAAGCAGCTTTTGTTATACCCTGTGCTAAAATACATGATAAAATATTAAAATTAATAATCCATCTATTGATCATAATGTATATATATTAATATATATATATAGATTGAAAATTAATAAAGCTGATCAATACTTAGATTATAGTAAAATATAGCCTCATATCATTTTAATATTTTTTTAATTTGTTGTATAGGTGAAAGAATATCAAAATATGTGGTTTTTAGTTTTTAAATATTTTTAATGATATGGATCATGATCAGCAGAATAGATTTTTGATATGGGCGTCTAATTATTAACTTTCAATACGATAAAAAAAAAGCAGACACCTCCGTCTTCTGAAAGTAGCATAATTAATCTCATATATACACACGTATGGTTGTCAAATGTTCTATCTAATGTAGCAGAAAGCATCAACTTTTGTTATTTTATTATTTTTTTTATTGGGAACCGTTGCTTTAGCATTATGGGCCATTATGCTCATAAAGATCGCCTACCTCACCATATTCTGCACTTGGCCGAGCACTGCCGCCCAGGACCACCTATACAAGAAGCTTTTAGCTTAGCATTGGCCTGCATTTATCTTTTATTCTTTTCTTTTAATTCTTTGATAGATTGGCATGGGCGTCCATTATATCCACGGATCATGCATTTCACTTAGCCGGCCATACCTACGATCACATCGAACTGCAATCTTTTATGCACCTGCATCTCGTCAAATAACCATTCCCATGCGCATTCGCATCACAACGTTAATTTCTTAACATTTACCTCTGAATATTGCTGGCCGCGAGATTCACTTTATATCTTATTCTCCCAGATAGTTTGCCTACTTCTCATGTCAGGGGGGTGTTTAAGGAGAATTGCCACTCCCACCGAAGGGTAATTTAAACACAAAAATGGTGGTGATCGGTGTAGAGAAGATGATAACTATAGTTTCCAGATATGGCAATTTCTGTTGCTGATTACAGTGTCCCGTTCCAAGAATGCAAGTTTTTCTTCTATGGAAAATCCCTGAAGACAATTCTTCTCTCTTGAATTTCCTTTGGTTAGAAGATTAGTCGTGTCTTCAGTTTTTAAGCCTTCTGGATCTCAATTTGAAAACTGACAAATATTAATATTAATATCAATGTAGAATATATCGCTATTCTAGGTCTATTTGTGAAGTATTGGTGTATAAAAATAGTTGTGATATTCTAAGGATGCATTTGGCATTACTGTTATTTTTAAAAAAAATATTTAGAAACAAAAATTCTATCTTTTTTTTTCAGATTTTTGATAACAGAAATATATTTGGTATTCATTTTTCTTTAAAAATAATAAAACTAAGAAACATGTTCAACGAATTGAGCCAAAAATGGTGGTACTTGAGAATATGCTCGACCTTGGCAAAGCCATGACGTAGGGGAGGAGCAAGAGAGAGACTAGAGGACGTGAGCGATGAAGGCCTTGATGGTGAGGATATAAAGACCGGCAATGGCAGATAGGAGAATGCAGGAAGTGAGAAAGTTGATGAAAAGGGCAAAGCTGGAGAAGCAGAGAGCAGTGCAATGGTGGACGAGAGATGGCTGAAAATGTTTGAAAGAGATAAGAAAGAAGCCAAACAAACAAGGAGTCGGCGAGAATTGGGACACATAGGAGAAGGAAGCCTGAAAAGTCATTTTAGAAAAAGTGGAAGCAAAAATTTCTTACTCCCACTTTTTTCATAAATAATACAAGTTATTTTTTTAAAAAATTAAAAATAGAACAACCAAACAAATTTTTGTCATCGGATTCCATATTTTTAACTTAAAAAAAAAAAGAAACAGAAAAAAAATGAAACCCAACAGGCTCTAAGTAAAGACATTGTCAGAATAAAATGAATAATTGTCTATGCAGACAATTATTCATGCAGTATATTTTTTCTCAAAAATCATACATTTTTTGACCCACTAGCATCCAAATTGACTATAATCATTGGTCAAAATCTCCCTATCGTCTCTCTCGCTGTCACATATCTTCGGCTTTGTTGGTCAGCAAAGCCTTTGCAGCCCATTCTCAATAATTTTGGCACTTAGTAAGGAAATTGACATCAACATTGGACTTCTCCATTTTTCTCACTTGGACCACTCATTAGCAAAGTTGGGAAGCAATTACATATTCAGATCGCAAGAAATTTCTAAATCCATATCACTAAAGGATAAGGTCTTTCTTTGATGAAACTCCATCTGGGCTTTTTTGTAAAGCAGATTTAATGATCTCATTTAACATAACATGGACTATAAACTCTAGAAAATTAATTAAAATTATCGTTATGATCACCTTTACCATCGTCATTATTATTACAGAAATACGGCAGGGATACCACCGTCAGATCTTGAACCCCTTACATAATGTTGTCGAGGGTGCATAGATTACGGTCATGTAAGCATGTCACTTTTATCTCATAGAAAAAGTGGTGCAACTCCTGATACAGAGAAGTTCTAGCGACCAATTGCCGAAGAACATTACGCTTCCTTCCATGCCAGCGATCCATTCCATTAGCTCCTTGTAACTTTCTTTAAGTTGCCACGAAGCACCCATCATGTACCCCAATCTTACGTGTCAGTGACATGGCAGGCATGAAGTCTGACGTGGCACAATCATCTACCCATGTATTGGACCATGACGTGGGACTTTACGCACGAGAGGATGCGAGGCACGTCCCTCTCGGATACGACGTACCCTGCCGCCGGCCACGGTCTCCGGAGCGGGCTGTGCTGCGGCCCACGCCTATGACATGACCTGCACCGAACCCACTCGCAATGTTGCTCTCTTGCAGTACTTCTCGCCTTGTGCTTGTCATGGAGGGTACGTGGACACCCCATAGCTATGAAAGTCTCTTTCTCCATGCTCAAACTCAAGCAATCTTAGAGCGTAAAGGATCAAAGTTTTTAAAGTTCACACTGAGCCTGAGGTTGAAAGGGGAGGGGGGCGGGGACAAGGGTTCTTAAAACCCACTTAGCCAAGTATAGACAAAGGGAGAAGGCTTTCCAAAACGTAGATAGGTCTGTAGAGGTGCTCAATAGACATTTCACCCTCCTATTCTATATTTCCTAGACCTTGAAGATGCTGCTGTTAAGTCAAACTTGATAACTTAGTTTGTTAGGGAATGTCTCTTGTTCCCATGGAAAGGGGCTTTTCCCATAGGCAATGAAGAATCTGCTTTGTAATCAAAGGGTGCAAATGTATATAAAAAAAACCCAAGTCACTACTCATGGAAGTTCTTATTATAAACTAAACAAGCGCACCTCATAGGTTGTTCCCAAGATGGGCCGGCTTTGCAGAGATGCCTCTTAACTTTTTAGAGAGAGGGGGCGGCATTTTATAGTTGAGAAGCTTCATAGCAGACACTACCTTTCCCCCGTGGAGTCGAGATCTTTGAAGGGTGAGTGCTTACATGTTGTCATATTGGACCGACCTACTCTCTTTGCGCTTTAACTTATGATTCACTCTATCTGTGTAATGATTTGAATTGATTAGAGTGTTACGTATGCATGCTTTGTGCTCTCTAGGTGCCTATCAATTAGAGTAGCGGGATGCGATTTTTTCATCATCTTATTGAAAATTTGAAATTCACCATTCCTGTCAATGGATTTACAGTCTTCAATACTTTGTTTCTTCCTTAACTGTTAAGGATCTAAAGAGTATTAATTTGAGGTTCCTTAGTGACTAGAAACCTCTAAACAACCAAATAGTTTCGTTTTCTGTTCTCTTTTTTCTTTCTTTCATTATTTTAAACAAGGCATGTAGTACCATTCTAATTTCGAAGCTTGAAGTAGTACGATCAAAAAAACAAAGCAAGCCACCCTATAGCCACAAGTCTAAAACAACTAAAGAACTCCCAGATAATCTCATCAACATCATGAATGACGCAAAAGGGCTCAAATCTGTGCGACTAAATTCAAGTTGGCGATAGAAAAATAAGAGTTAATATTCTCTCAAATGTTTATTTTTTTTTTTATGTAGAAATTGATTGTTGGGACCGTGGCATCTTAATTTGAACTGGTTCATGGCCATCAATATTAGGGAGCACAATAAACTTAATACGGGGAAGGCTGAATACCAACAGTATCGCTTCTAAAATCATATGCTCTCTCGACATATTTGACATTTCAAGAATCATCATTGTTGGATTACTCAAAAAACACAAAAATTCTAGGATGAAATACTTGATTCTAGGAAAAAAATGATAAAAAGAAATATTTGAAATGGGAGGTGTGGGAGAAGACATCAAAATTCATAAAATCATATGCTGGATTCTGCAAAGTCATGCTTTGAAATTAAAGATTTATGATGTTGCAGCATAAGCATTATAGTTTTTAGGTTGTGAGGTCTTTTTGCTTTTTGTGACATATTTCAAAAGCCATAAATTAATAACGGATTATTGAAATCACCACTTGTAATAGAATGAGATAGATTTATTTATATATTTTATATTTACTTACACGGACACCTCCTTTAAACGTTTCAAGGCCATACTGGTCATTTAGATGATCACAAAATATACTTGGCTGACATTAATTTGATTGAAAAACAAGTTTAGTTCTTGCTTCAAGGCTATTGTTTGACTTTTTCAATATTCTTTTCTTTTTACTTACTGCAAATGAGTCATCATCTCGCCTTGTATTTGCCTCTACAATATGATTGCCTGAATTTCGTGTGCACACATGCATGTGTGTACAAAGAGAGCACGGAATCTTATATAGATGCTACTTTTATATGATTTGTTTTCTTGATGCTGTTTGGATGCTTGCAATGAGGCATAAGGAGACCTCAATTGCAATTAGGACACTCTTATGTCTATCTTTTATACGCTTCATATTGCAGCAAGTAAGGTACCCTTATGGCTTTCATTCACCATGTAGGACTAATCACACGCCCGCACAGATCCTCACATAATCCTTCTATTTAAGCGTTGATGTCCTCATTAGGCTAAGAGTCTAAATCTATTTAAAACTAATCTCAAGCACCATGATTACCCGTGCTTAACCTCATGAGCCCGTGCTGCAATGTTCCCTGGTTCATATGAGCCATAGGCTAGGTCCGCTCTGATACCATTTGTAACAATCTAAGACCTCACTTAAAATAGCTGACCGAAAAGTATTATTTGGGTTCTTGGTTCTGTATAAGTACCCAAAATCTGCACAATGAATAACCGATATAGAACTAAACGTACGTTTGCACAGGTCCTTACAAATTTTATGCCACATAAACTCAATTACAATTAAGTGGGAGTTATAGGTATCCAAACAACATAGCTTCTCCATGCAAGATGAATTGATGATGTAGTTCTCATGCATAAACAGGTGCTATCTTAGAAGCAATGAAAAATTTGCCAAAATAATGCGACATAAATAACATAATGATGGAATAACGGACAAATTACAATCATCACTGATTCTAAATGCTCGTTACTTGCAACTCTTATTGCTTTAAAAATTTCAAGCCACGTTCACCATCCTACTCCAACCCTTTCCTTGGAAAATCTGATTCAAAGTCCTACCGACCGCTTAATTTAGAGTTTAATCTTAATTTAGAGTTTATTTTGGATAGCCAGAAAGAATAAATGTTTACCATTGTTTTGCAGTACCGCATGCCAATGCCATCTAAGCACCGCGAGTAGACAAGGCCATTCGAACCTCTTGCATTAGGCTTTGAGAGCTCTGTACCTTTTCTTTTTCTTTTTTTTGTTGAAGGAATTGAGTGCTTCAAGAGCTTAAAAGACTGAAGTACGTGTTGTGTGTATTTGTGCGTGTGAAATCATATGAGAGAGGCACAAGAGAAAAAAAATAAGGGGTGAACTTCTTATTTCACCATTTTTCTCTAGTTCTCTAGTGCCAACTTTTTTTAAAAAATCCAAAAATTAGGAAATTCTTCTGCTAACAAAGTCGTCTGTTTCGTGATTAAATTTTTTTTTACATACATATCCTCCCAAATATTAAAATTTATACGAATATCCTTCCAAAATTGATATTTGTATGTATACCATTATAAAATACTTGTTTTGCATGTGTTGTGGGTGAAATTCGGCCTGAGGGCGACCACGCCGGAAGGAAGCCGAGGAGACGCCAGCTAGGACGGAGAAGAGTTGCCACCTCCATGCGGTCCGAGGTACCTGCACAAAGCCTTCGCCGGGGGTTCCAGCGAAGGTCCTCCGATAGCTAAGTTAGCAGAGTTTTTGGAGAGTCCTGTTTTGGGAGCCAGAGTCCCTTGTTTTTCTTGGGAGGAGGAGGAGGAGAGTCCAGAATCCTCTGGAGTACCTTTTCATGACCTCTTTTATATTTCTTACCAGAGTGCCCTGGTGGTGGAGGTATGGCCCTAGCAGGCAGGGTATGGCCCATGGCAGATGTAGCAGGGTATGACTCCTGATAGGCGTAGCAGGATATGGCCCTAGTTGACACATTATAGCGTAGCTATCAAGCAAAGTATGACACGGTGAGGCTGTTGCAGGTGATAGATGCAACATATGCTTGGCGAGGTCGGCTTGGGCCTCTGGTAGACCGAGGTCGGCCTAGCCCTTGGCGGGGCCGAGGTCGGCTCGGCCTTCAGAAAGTTCGAAGTCGGTCCGATTCTTGGCGGGGCCGAGGTCGGCTTGCTCGGTGGGGTTTGGGTGGTTTCATGCCGGAGTAGAACGATCCATTTTACCTCCCATCAGCATGTATACCCTTTCTTTTTTTTTTTTTTTTGCATATATGTTAACACCATCTAACACTATTAAGAAATTAGCAATTTAAAACTAAAAATTTCTAAAATACCCTTAATGGGTAGATATGCAAAAAAAATATTTATGAGAGTATACATGCAAATAGTAACTTTGCGAGGGTATTCATATAATTTCACATATTTAGGAGGGTTTGCATAAAAAAATAAATTTATTTTTATCTATTTAACACTCGAATTTTAGTCTAATGCCTGCTCCTCAATATTTTATGTAAAAATATTACTTAAGAAAAAGATTGTTTCAACAATTAGATTAATATTGCTCTTCTTTCACCAATCATGATTCTTCTTCATTTTTAACAACCACTAAATATTATTTCATCGAAGCATAGCTTGTAATATTCGTTGTTCTAGATGCATAAATGAGGGCATGTATTAGAATATAAAAAAGATTAGAATTTTTTAAAGGCACACGATAGATTGTAATGGTCAAACTTCTTTGCTATTGCTGTGCTTATGGGTAGAAGAGCACATCAATCATCCTTAAGCAAAATTATTGAAGGACTTCAAAATCTTTCAAACTTATTAATAACCACCGCGACCATATGATAGAAGGCTACTCCTTACATTGGGTTCTTTAAGCCACTTTTTTTTGGAACTTTAATTTTCTGGAGAAGAAAGGACCTAGTATATGAGGCCCATCTTGTCATAGCAATTTTAAATCAGCCACCAGCTTGCACACAAAAAAAAAATAGCTTTAAAAGATAAATATTGCAAATCTTATATACTAAAAAATGAATATTGCAAATCTCTCACGACGCTTTTCTTTAAATAATTTATAAAACTAAAGATAGGATCGGACCATCTTCATGTAAAAAAAGGATACAACAAAAAGAGAACTACGACAGCAATAAGAGGAACTCAGATTCTGGTGGCAAGAACTCCAACGAACGGAAGAGAGGGAGAAGGGCTACCTACAGTGGAGAAGGGAGTCGAGGGAATGGTTTTTGACTCCAAATGGATGAGTGAAAGAGAGAAATCGAGAGAGAATAGAAAATTTCTCAAAGATGGTAGAGGTATTAGTTTTCAATGATACCCCTTAATCTATTACCCGCCATAGGGGTAAAATTTTTTTTCATAATTTTCATTAATTTTTAATTTAAAAGAATATGATTTTGGCTAATCACGTCAGCTAAATTGTTATGTTAAAGATATTTATATAAAAATAGTATTTTGAGAGATCATGCACGTAAATATCAATTTGGGAGAGTAGTCATGTAAATTCTAATATTTAGGAGGGTATTTATGCAAAAATAAAAGATTTTTTTTTTTGCATGTATACCCTTCTAAATATATAAATTTATATGAATATCCTCCAAAATTGTTATTTGTATGTACACCCTTATAAACATTTTTTTTTTGAATGTTTATCCATTAAAGGCATTTTCATCATTTCAATTTTAAACCGCTAACTACTTAACGGTGTTAGACAGTACGGATACATATGCAAAAAAAAAAATCGTGTGGAGCATCCTTTTTCTTCTTTGTCAAGCCTCTGTTACCATTCTCTTTCTCATCAAACTGTTCCTCCCATCCGTGAGATCTTTCTTCTTCTTTCAAAGTTCCTTTCTTTTCCTTTGAATTCCTCTCTTTTTTTTCAAAATTTTGCACCTAAGAGTTCATAAAATCCAAGGCATGGTATGTTTATAATTTTTTATATTAGATAAAGCTAGAAAATAATGTATCAATTTACCTAGAGGTGTGTATGCCAGATAACTAAATTTTTGGTGTATCACCTGGCTATGTAGTGTGTGCTAATAAAAAACTTGTTCTGATGTAATAATTTACTTGAAGGTATATATCGAATCACTGCTAGATATGTATCAAAGAAGCTTGGAGTGTATATCAAAAAGTCGATAAGTTTGTATTACCTAGCCATGTAGTGTATATTGGTAAGCATGATGTCCTAAAAACTATATAGTAATTTGGTTGGAGGTACATATTGGGTTGCTAACTAATTAACTAAAAATCATGTATCAATTTATCTAGAGATGTGTATTAGCTTGCTAGATAACTAATTTGCTTAGTATGTATCATATGGCCATGTAATATGTACTGGAAGAAAATATGTTTTGGAAATAAAGAAAGAAGAGGATGTCATGCATGATTTTCTTTCCTCTTTTATTCTATTTTTTTAATCATGGGACTAAAGACTCTATTAGTAAGAAGAATCTCTGATTTTTGGATTTCTTCTTTAAAATGAGTACTAGGGGACACATGGCAAAATAGGAAGCTGCCTCATATCTTTATTCTTATGCCCGCCCATATGATTTTTGTTCAAGGGAGTTGGCCAAGATTTAGAATAAGATGGGCACCAGAGAAGAAAATATAAGGCGGGCTTCCTATTTTGCCATGATCTCCTAGTGCCTATCTTAAAGAAAAAATCAAGAAGTCAGGAACTCCTCTTACTAACGAAGTAGTTAATCTAATGATTAAAAAAAATAAAAAAAAAATCGTGTGTGGCATCCTCTTTCTTTCTTGTTTCCAAAATTTTTTTTGTTATCGGTGAGTGATGCATACTAAGCAAATTAGTCGTCTAGTAAACTAATATATATATATATATATAGATAAATAATTTTTAAAATATGGTGTTAATCAGTGCAAGTATGTAGTTTTCTAGCTTTGTCAGAAATTATGTACATACCATTCCTTAGATTCCATAAACTTTTAGGTATAAAAATTCTAGAAAAAAGAGGGATTTGGAGGTAAAAAAAGAGACCCGGAAAACAAAATGAAGACCACATGGACAAAAAAGATAGGTTGGCAAGAAAAAAGATGGATGGATAGGTTTCGTAAGGAAGAAAGAGGATGCCACATGCGATTTTTTTTTATTTTTTTAATCATGGAACTGATGACTCTGATAGAAAAAGTTTCTTATTTTTTTTATTTTTTATTTAAATACTAAAAAAAATATAGCAAAATAGAAAGTCCCCCTCTCACACTTTTTTTTCTAATGCCCGCCCATTTGTTTTTTGTTCCAACAATTGGGTGGACGTCGTGGAGGAACGGTTCTTTGGAAAATGGCGCATGCACGCAATTAATTAGATCATGATGAGGTTGTGGTGGTTTATTGAGCCATCGGTTACATCGTGAGGCTTGAACAAATTTAGCGGCTTTAGTTAGTTACGTTTGGCCTTTGTCTTCGCAAGTACATCTCCACTGGACTCCACCATGTTAATATTACCTGTTTCCATCTATCTTGCCTTGCCCTGATCTTTGCTCCCTCTCTCTCCATATCTATTTGTTAGAACTCTTATCATTGATGGATTATAGTTATAGCTTGGACTCTCTTCTCTCTCTATCCATTTCTAGGATTGGATAACTTGTTTCAACTTTAAACATGCTTGGGTTATTTGATTGACCGGTTTGTTGCCAAAGATCAGGGGAACAGTTTTACATGTCGCACTATTAGGGCACATGAGCATTGCGTGCAGTCTAGTACCTAAAGGACAATGTTCATCAAAAATTAATAATGATGTGCATAAATAAGCAAGTTACCAACAAGAAATCCCAAAAAAAAAAAAGAAAAAACAAAAAGCAAAGGTTCTCTCCGTACTCTCTCTCGCTCTCTAGCTATAAGGCATCTAAGGAATAGTTCTCTTGGATGCTCGATTTTATTTATCATATAATGATGACGACGGCGACGATAATAAGAGATGTCACACCTACTAGCCTGTGTGTAAAGCCAGCAGGAGGAATAATATAAATAACCCAACCCCAGGGCTCACTCACTCCCCGCTGCCCCCGGTTTCCTTTACTCCCCCAAACTCCCTTGGGCTTGGCTCTTCGCCCCTCTCCGCTTCCTCCTCCGCCGGAGATCCCCGAAAGCATAAGGCTCTCCATTGCCTTCCCATAGATCTTTCCGCCAAACTAGGAGGACTTTCATTCTTCTCTCATCTCACAGTCTAATCCACTTTTGGATAAGTGGCAAAGAATCCCTATACTGATCCGACCTAAGAACCAGGAGACTAAAAGGCCCAAAACTAAAAGCCAATGATTTGCGGATCTCTTAATTCTCTCTCCCATCTGCACCCTCCCTATTAATAGTCCCGCAAACACAACAACATCAACAGCAGACACCTCTAGGGATCATGGCTGCTGCTCACTATGACGGCTTCTGCTGCTACTAGTTAGGATTGATGAGCGAGCACGCGAGCTCTCTCACACAGTCCGCTCCACTCTAAGCGATCAGCAAAGATTAAAAACCAATCTTTCTTCATGGACTGCTGGAGGGAGGCAGAAGGCAAACAAGTCCATGACCCCTTGTTCTACCAATACTACCGGCACATCGCCGCCGGCGATGCTTACTGCATGACGACGAGGCCAGGTGCGACCGCCAAGGCCGAGAGGTGCGTGTGGGTTCCAGGGCCTATCATCGTCGGCGCCGGGCCTTCAGGGCTGGTGGTCGCCGCCTGCCTGAAAGAGAAGGGTGTCCCCAGCCTGATCCTGGAGCGCGCCGACTGCATCGCCTCCCTGTGGCAGCTCAAGACCTACGACCGCCTCCGCCTCCACCTCCCCAAGCAGTTCTGCGAGCTGCCGCTGATGCCGTTCCCCAAGTGGTTCCCGACGTACCCCACCAAGCAGCAGTTCGTCGCCTACCTCGAGGACTACGCGAGGAGGTTCGACATCCGGCCAGCGTTCAATGAGACGGTGGTCAGCGCCGAGTACGACGCCGTGCTGGGGTTTTGGAGGGTCAGGACGACGGCGACCACCAGCAAGGAGGAGAGGACGGAGTACGTGTGCCAGTGGCTGGTGGTTGCCACCGGGGAGAATGCGGAAGCCGTCCTGCCGGAGATTGACGGCTTGCGGGAGTTTAAAGGGACCATCATGCATACAAGCATCTACAAAAGCGGCGACGTGTTCCGAGGGAAGAGGGTGCTCGTCGTCGGGTGCGGCAACTCGGGGATGGAGGTCTGCTTGGACCTCTGCAATCACAATGTCTATCCTTCCCTCGTCGTAAGAGATACGGTGAGCTTTTCTTCTCGGCATCAGTAATACAAGAAAATTATTCCTCTCTGTTCCCCCTTGTTTCATACATTTACACAAATGATTAGAAACGTCATTAGGGTTTCTACATAAATTGCATTCTCCTAGTAGAAATCAGATTGTTCTTCTCACCAATTAAACGCAATTTTCTTTTGCTCCTAATTTTGGTGTAGGTCTGGTTATTTTCTTTTTTATTTCTTTTGGGTGTAGGTGACGAATCTGGATTAGCGTTATCGTTGTTGTGTTATTATTAGTGCTAGTGCCATGACCGTCGTCAGCGACACAGTAAAACGCTGGGCTCACGTGCTGCAATTCCCCTTGTTATTAAACTTAAACTGCAGCATTTTAAAAATTAGGGGGAGAAAGTGGCATGCGAAGAAAGATAGATTCGCCATGGAAGTTGTCTTTTTCTCGAGAACCGTCCACTATCTTCCATTTCCGAGCCACGATCGAATTCCAGTCGTTCCCTTTCTTGGGACTCATTCCCACGCGGGGAGTCCTCCAATTCCTCCATCAGAAACCACACTATTGTTCGTACATTTTTCTGAGCTCGCCGATACCAGTCTTTCCATATATTTTATTTTTTTTTCCTTTCCGAAAGTTGATGCAAAAGCTGTACCAAATATCTTGAAATATATGCATAAATGCGCGGGTCCCAATTGCCACAGACAAAGGGGAAAAGCAACCTTTGTCATTTCAAATCCTAATAAATAAGGAGAACGAAGGTAATTCGTCTTCAAGTCATCATACTCCGGCTCCCTCCCCTTCTTTTGGGAATTAGAAAGAATATGGAGGAGATACGGAGATGAGGAGGCTACACCCAAGTTGCAGCAAAAGGTGTGGTGCTATACTGGCAACATGGGCAGGAGAGAGCTTTATGTCTAGCTCCAGTTCATGCCCCAACTGTCACCAGTTCATCATATCCTTCTTCTTTTTTTTTTTGTCAAAAACCAGTTCATCATATCCTTCAACAACTCATTCTATCCCATCTCCATGCTCCTTTTTCATCTCTTTTCCGTCATTTTATTGCCACCAGGTGCACGTTCTGCCTCGAGATATTCTTGGAAGCTCCACTTTCGGGCTGTCCATGTGGCTGCTCAAGTGGTTCCCCGTACAAATGGTGGATCGCCTGCTGCTTCTGGCCGCCCGCCTTATGCTCGGCGACACAGCCAGGTTCGGCCTCGAGCGGCCTCAGATTGGACCCCTCGAGCTCAAGTCGCTCTCCGGCAAGACTCCGGTCCTCGATGTCGGCACTCTCGCCAAGATCAAATCTGGAGACATCAAGGTCCATAGCAATGCTCATGAGTTGCCGATCCCTCCAACGCATCATTGCTTGCTACTCACAATTGCCAGGCTTCTCTTTCTTGCTCCTCAGGTGTGCTCTGCAATAAAGAGATTCACAGGACATGGAGTGGAATTCGTAGACGGGAAATCGTCGGAATTTGACGCTGTCGTCTTAGCCACTGGCTACAAAAGCAATGTAGCATCCTGGCTGAAGGTAGATATCATTTACTCATCATTAACGGCTGTGCTACTAATCATGGTTTTATAATTTGCATCTCTTCCTTTTCTTTGTCGAAGGAAGGATTTAGAATTACTTTATGATGATTTTGAAGGTCAAAAATCGGAATTTATATATAAAGCCCTCCAAGGATTTAAAGATCGAGATTTTGGTGGTTACTGATATAACATTATACTGTGTGATTGATACACATATGCCACAGTTGAAATTCACTGTTCCATTAGACACTGTTAAATCGGAATTTATAAAGCCCTCCAAGGATATTAAGATCGAGATTTTGGTGGTTACTGATATAACACTATACTGTGTGATTGATACACGTGCCACAGTTGAAATTCACTGTTCCATTCATCACTGTTTCTAGGATCAAAGGGACAATTTTTCTTAATTTCTTATGTCGAATTCAGTACTGTTATTTTGTCTCGGATATTACCCTAATTAATTAGTAGGGTTGGAATTACTAGACTTGTGCTGATAATACGGCAATAAAATTTTTATTATATCTTGCTCAGTGGGGCGTTTGGTTTGGCAGGAGAGGGAGTTCTTCTCGGAGAAAGATGGGCTGCCGAGGAGCCCCTTTCCCAATGGATGGAAAGGGGAGCGTGGGCTGTATTCTGTGGGGTTCACAAAACGTGGAATTCTTGGGGCGTCAATGGACGCAATGAGGATTGCTCAAGACATCGAACAGTGCTGGAGACCGGAGGCCAAGCAGCTCCTGGCTTTCCATTGCCCCTCAGAACAAAAATGATAACAAGAGACTCTTGATAGATTGGAGGAGAGAACACTGGCCATTTCCCTTTCTCTCCATCAGATGACCAGGGAGGCAAATTAATGATGTTATCTCCGATAATGAGATACATAACCTAGCTACAGAATGAAAAGGGAGGGGGTTTTGGCTTTACTGGTAATTTGTATATCCTGTATATTGCCATTTTCCTAATTGGATTGACTGACGTGTAGAGAGAGAGAGAGAAAGGTAGGACGGGGGTGCTTGTTGCTGGGGTTTGACAGTATCTATCAAAGTTGATTGGATTTCAATTTTGTTCGTTTCCCAAGTGTCATGTAGTGTGGGGTGAGGGTCAGGAGCAGATAGGTTTGATCTCTATTTTGTTTTCATATTCGCATTCCTCATTGGAAGTGTCATGTGACGCAGTTTCTCGAATTGACTACAGTTTAACTTATTGACGAGACACTGACCATTTTACTGTGTTCCTCTCTACCGGAAAAAAGAGAAAAGAACTGTGGCTCTATCTTTAAGAGAGAAAAATGGGCAATGCTCTCATGACTAATATTTGGCTCTTGCTAAAGAACGCCTATCCAGTAGAGTTTATAACATCCTTATCATCCCCAAATCATTCTCACGACCCTGTCCTCCACTGAGGACCACCACTACTCCTTTCATGAGGCTGAGAGAGGGATCTATAGCCCGCCTTTCATTGAATTCAAAAGATAAGGTCATAGCTGCATGTGATGGTCTCCTTCAACACTCATGGTTGCACCTATCCTATATGCTTGTTCGGATATTTGATAGTTTTTAATCCAGAAGCCCTCTTGATTCCTTCTTCATAGCTCTTGATTGGGTGGTGAGGAAGGAAAGGAGACAAGCCCATGTCGACCTCGACCACACGCACAAACCGATGTCGAACAAACTCGGAGGCAAAAAGGGGAGAGGGACGAGGAGCACTGTTAGCTCGCCAATGTGCCGACTTTATCGGATGTCGTTCTCTGAAGTTTGTGTGCTTGAGGTGGGTGTTATATTCACCTGCCAAACAACTCAAGATGAGGTCTGAAATATCTGGAATCTCTCATGCCAGAGTCGAGTAGAGGGGGAGGGATGTTTGAGAATTTAATCTTAGTTTTGTGTCTTTGTCATCATTTTTTTACTATGAAATAAAGAGAGGAAAAGAGAGAGAGAGAGACGTATCTTGACCTGCTGCATCCACTACGGAATCGATACTTTGTATCGGAAGCTGAATGATTGAGGAAAGAAGGCAAGTGCAGGCTGCAAGTGGCGGTCCAAGTATACTGACATACCATTAATTCCTTGGTGTGCATGTGTGCATTACACTAGATATTAGGGTGCTTGAGTTGTGGGATCGCGTTGTCAATTGGATCCATTGGTGGTCCAATTGGCACAAGTCACATTCTGTACTTCTAACACGACTCTAAGGATCCTGGGCCCTCGTGGAGGCTACCCATGGAACAAACCTGTTCACATATTATCGGCATGACTTAAGAAAGATACTTGATAAACCAAGGGCATGTCTAATTGGAGAGAGTTGAACTTTAGAATGGAAATAAGAATGAGTAACTTCCGTTCCAGCCGTTTGGTTAGGAGCTGTCCTATTTTCATTCTAATTTTAGAAAAAATGGAATATGCCCTAATCATCCAAAATCTATCTCCCCCGATACTCAAATTTTATTCGAATTCCGAGTTTGATTCTATCTACAAACTAAATATATGGGAAGATATGTCTATTCTGATTTTCACTCCAATCCATCCTGATTATAATTTCAATCACAAACCAAATATGTCTTGTGGATAGAAATTCATCCAAGTTCCTTGCGCTGTAGCAAACGTTTCCTTGTTCACCTCAGTGCTCACGGGTCCTCATCACATGGAGAGAAGATCCGCACCTGGCTAGTTGTTTGCTCCAGAACAGCACAGGTACCCGTTGCTAAGGAGATATCTCTGAACGAGAGGGCAAAACTAGTGGTACGTAACAGCCACGAAAGGGGCACCCTAATAAATCCATGCAATAACTCGTGGTCCATGCGTGTTGAGTGTGACTGCATTAACCAAAGTTTAGCCCAATCCCCTCCATCTTTTTTGAATGCATGGAATAGTGAGAAGCTTGCATTGTTTATTGAGCTCGTCTCACTGGAAAAGATTTTTTTCAAGGTACTCACCATCATAGTCCCATGCTTCGGGATAGTCCGGCTTGATAAAATAATTCAAATTTCAAAAAAAATCTGAAAATTTTGTCAAAGTTAAAAAATAAATTCCAAACAATAAAGATAAAAACAAAAAATATAAATTGTCACGTTCTAAACCTATTATTTGGGTCGGACACGTGATACGGTCGTATAAACCCTAAAGCAGTACCCTAAAGATCATTCAAGACCTAAGATAAATCCAATAACACTAGAATAATCAATCATAAAGTTCAACTATCTACTCAACTAATTAAATAAAATCATCATTATCAAAAAATAAAATTTACTCAATTAAAAAATTTAAATATTCATTCGGTATCAGAAAATCAACTATCTAACTAATAGTTTTGACACTCAAACTCCATGCCCGACCCAACCTAGATTACGCATCCTGCAACTCTAAAAAAAAAAATGGTGTGAGCTTTATAGCCGGTAAGAGTTTTCTACACTCATACCAATATAGATAAAGTAAATTTAAAATAGAGATTAGCTATAAACCATATCAAAATGCAAGTAAAATTGTAAAATGTCATATCGATTATTCAACATAGCTCAAATAAATCCACATAAATATGCCCACATAAATGTACTCTTCAAACATACAACTCTTTCAAAAAAATATATCAAATATATCATCAGTCTAAAACCTTTGTTTAATAGTCGTTTCATATATCTTATCTTTCGTTGTTGTCTAGATTTTTGATCAATAATTATCTTTCTGATTTTGGACTATCCATAATCATGCTTTGTCTCATGATTGGCAAACCATAATCCACACTTCGACCCACAGTGGCAAATCATAATATTCGTGCTCTAACCCGTGGTGGCAACCATAATATCTACCATTTGGCTCATGGTGACAAACTAAAATATTTGCGTTTCGGCTCATGATGGCAAACCAAAATAGCCGTGCTTCGGTCCTTTGTGATAAACTATAATATCCGTGTTTTAACCCACGGTAGCAAACCAATGTATCACAGTTTGGCCCATGATTAAAAATCCATAACATGTCTAGTCTAAATTCTTTCATTCAGCAATCAAATTATTAAATTTCATCCATGCTAGATAAAATATAATTTTATATTATATTTCTTTTCAAAATCATAATCCAAATAACCAAAACCATCGATATTTGATATGTCTATACAATAAAGAAATATATATGTGTGTGTGTGTGTGTGTATATATATTCATATCAAAAATCAATTAGCAATCATGTGGCAAACGATATAAAATCCAAAATCATCGACATAAGTTACAAAACATATATTAGTCATATAAATGATTGTGTACAGAGATTTTTACATCTACCAGTCTCAGACTTTAGAACAACGAACACCAATTCACTTCTTGATCTATGAACTCGAGTGTAGGGTATCCTATTCAACACCTTTTTGCCAAGACTGTTGCTGCCCCAACTCCCGCGAGATCTTGTGGCTGGATCAACTGAAAATCTTCAAGAAATTCTTTCCAAAAGAGCTCTATTCATCAATCTAATTAAGGGATCCTCGAATATGGATATTAGAGAGAAGGTAGGGGTTTCTTTTATAGACAAAAAAGAGAGTTTAGAGAAGAAAAGCATGGCCCTAGAGTCCTCCATCTAATAGGATTGGTGAAGAAGACGGACTCCTGCTAGGGGTCTCCTTCCCTAGTGAACTGTATGAGAATTTTTGTTTCTCCCCCGCCTCACATGCAAGGCATGAGTAGCTCCACCTACTTTAGACCGAGTCATCACATTCTCTCCCCATAAAATAATTTTGTCCTCGAAATTAATGTAAGTAAGGTTTTAAAGGGTTGAAGATACTCAATCCTCCAACTCTTAAGTAAACTCCCTTATATCCATGATTTGAATTAAATCGTTTGCATCATAACATGCTCTAATTCAAAATTGATGTTGTCCGACTAGCTTTATATACAGTGACTTAACCCACCACACTTTTGCTGTGCAATGCTAATATAAATCCACCAAAATTCTATTAGTTAGCGAAATAATTTTTGACTAAAATGCTTCTATATACTGTAATAGATAAGACACAAAATTTGTTAAATGCTACATATTATCACTCGAGACACAAGTTGTCCATTGAAAGCAAAACCCTATAAATCACTTCGGCCACAATCCTTGGTGACCTTAACCCTAGGCTCTGATGCTGCTTCTGTCATAGTCCCTAATGATCTTAAATCTAGTCTCTGATATTAAAAGCGAACTGAAACGTATTATTCAGATTTCTTGATCCTATACAAATACGCAAGATCTATCCAATGTATAGCCAATGTGAGACTAAATGCTGCATGGATCCTCGCATAAACATTGTAAAATATTTATAAATTTATTTAATTTTAAAAATATAGAAATAATAATAATAATAATAATAATAATAATAATAATAATAATAATAATAATAATAATAATAGTGGAAAAGTCACCTGTAGCAATAAATTTAAATCAGTTAAGAATCATTTGTGAATAAATTGTAGAATATGTACATAATTCAAGAAAATGAGTAGTTCTGGATCGACTTGATTTTCGAGAAAAATTCAGAGAATTTGTACATAATTGTAGAATTTGTACATAATCCAGGGGCTATAGTTACCAATCATTCGTAGCATCCTTGCTTGTCCTGACTGAGAGAACGAGACTGGGCAGCCTCTCTTTTAACTACTGTTCTCATTGCATCCAAGGAAGAAAGGAGAGTACCCCCTTTCATCAGCTGTCTCTCTCAGTCACGAGCTACCAGAACAGTACAAGGTAGAGAGAGAGAGAGAGAGTGCCCTCTTAAAGTTGGGCATCAATCTTTATTCCCTCACCAAACATTGAGGAATCTCAAAAGAATCCAGATCTTCCCAATGATGAAGCCCTGCCGCCCATTGATTTGCACTCATTCGTCATGGATCCTACGCCTGGCGCTTTTTTTTTTTTTTCCTCTGTACATCGGCGTCTCACATATATCGGATGGGAGAGCAGCACATAAAGTCAAAGAAAATATGTATATTAAAGGCGGCACCGAGATGTGGGTTTTTCAAACAAAATCTTCAAAATGATAAGCCGCAAAAGATGTCACCTAGTCCACTGCACTGTTAACTTCTCGAAAGACATGAGTAGTCCGATGAGAGATACACTCCTCCAAAATACTGCGAATGTGGTGTATCAGACGCAACCCACCAGCTGCACAGCCCGCCTTCTGGATCCACTCAGTCACTGTGACTAAGTCTCCCTCGAGGATAAGAAGATCCATGCCTAGCACTCTCCTAAAACTTCTTCCCACGCGGCCCTGATCTCAATACCAAGCACAGACTAATCGAAAATCCATCGGCCCCCAGCTACCACAAATCTAGCCTTGTGGTCTCTGATAACAGACCAGGCACCACACCTGCCATTCTTCTTGACCCTACCATCAAACTCCATCGGGAGAAATCCGGCCTTGTAGCCTTTTTCTCCTCCTCTCTAACATAACAATCCGTTACTACTACTCTTTCACTGTATCCGTCACCATCCGGCCCCAAAAACTGAGCACAATAACGATCGACTTGGTTTGCCAAAGAAAATCTCAAAGGCGTTCTCCCGCATTCACTGGAACTGGGTCGGATCTTATGGTATCCGATCCCGGACAAGGGACAGGTGTCGATACCCGGTGGTGGATCCTTGGGCTACTTTCGGCTTTGAGGGGGTTTCCGAATGGGGTTAGTACAGGTGTCGCACGTCCCTGGTGGTCGGACCGGACTTTATACGACAATGGGTAGATAGTGGGCTATTGCCCGAATTTTGGCCCCCCTTGCTTGGTGAACAACGGATACTATTTAATTGGGGGGAAAGTTTTGGTAGGCCACCTGATATTTTTAGGGACTATGGAACAACCTTATACTCTATTCATTGCTTCTCCAGTGAATGATTGTGTTTATTGTAAACTTATGTTATTTGTTGTTGCTATTGCTCATGATTGTATGATTGTAAACTTATAATTTTTCATTCTTTGGGCAGGAGTTTGAATTTTTTTTGTCAGACATTAAATCTTATAGCATCCATTTAGTCTCTAGGTTATTAATTTGCAAATTTCACTTTAGGCTAAAAGAAGGGTTAGGTAGGAGTTGATATGAGACATGGCAGGTCGCACTTGATCTACGTCGGCCCAACAAGGTAACGGTTTCCTCCTACCTAACTTTCAATGGCGTCCGAGCCCCACGCCGCACCCAGATAATCATACCCACAACCCTTTTGCAGAGCTAGTTGGGTCCGTTCAGGTGTCCTACAGATGTGATCAAATTGACTCTGTCCCACTAGAGAGCAGGTTTCCAACTCATTATGACCTGGTCCACCGGTCGGTTGTAGAATCTAATAAGATTTGAAGCTATGCCGGCCAAAGACAATCCCCCAGGTCAATTAGTAGCAGCACCTCAGGCAAGCGTCTCAAATAATTACGATTTTAATACGAAATGCTGAAATAAGACATCAAGGCGGCCATCGTCCTAACCAGCAAGCTGTTCTCACGAGGTATGCGACTGGGGCAAGTAAATCCGTATCCAACCTGTATGCAAACTTAGAATCGAGTCATACTTGAAGAGACGACCCTTGGGTCATGCACCGGTCTCAAATTAAGAGGATTAGTAGAGTTGGGCCACGTTGCACTAGACTTATTCCTGTTCCTCTTCAACCGCCATATGATTGTTCTGTTTGGTAAATCGAGGAAAAAGAATCGCGTCATGCTCATCCACGTCGCCATACAATAAAGCGTAGTGTATATCTGAAGGCCTCCAATCTGATGCATCTACTGGCAATTTGGCCATAAAGCATTCCTTTTGAAGTCTCTTCTTGTGGTCGAGGCAGTAGTGCAATGCAAGAGACCTGCCCTAATGATGGGACTCATGTATGCATATCCTTTTAATTGGCCCTCAGATATCACAGGAAGGACTGCACTCTCCAGGGCAATAATGGTGAGTCGGTATTACGCGGCCTTTCAACGCCAACAGTCCCTCCAGTGGCTGGCTGTAGTCTTGGAGGACAGCATGCTTGCCTCCGTCCATGACTTGACCCCAGCTGTGATGGCTTCACTTGCAGGATTGCTCTCCCCCCTCCATCTCTGCCGCTGCCACTCCCAGCCTGTAACCCATAGCCATCAATAATAGGCAATGGAATCTGTGGACTTGGAACTCCATTGGCCATCGGGCATCTCAAAGATCATTTCACAAAAAGGTGGTCATCCCCCCACTGCCATGTGGGCTCGTTAATTGCACTGGGAGCACACACATGGGGGCGGTGCCGATGCCGGCCCTCGCTGGAATCTAGAAAAGGGTTGGATCGATCTCGGGTGGTCGAGGACGAATCTTAGTGCTTGGATTTGATAATATTGGCTTGGGAGACCTGGAACTTTTTAGAGGAGCAAGGAAACTTCCCCGCTAGGGGGATGTCATCACTTCCAACTCTCCGGAATCTCAGGGGCTCGTTGAAAAGTTTCAGTGGTGATGCCACTGAAGCGCCACTCCCCCCGCTTTCGGGCTCCAGGGATCCATAATGGAGAATCGCGGCCGGGACTGGAAGGAACCTATATGAGTTGCGAGGCCCCACAAAGGGCTGCCAAAATCATGCAAGTGGATGATTGTCCCAAGTCAACCCGGCTGGTAGGTGGGGTTCGGAACAGGGAAGGCCTCGATGGGTTCAGAGCCCACCGTGGCCGACTTGGATGATTCCCCCCATGTAAAGATGGGATGGGCTTAGCCCGTGGGCGTATGGATGCTTGCTCCCATGCTCATAGCCTAGCTTTTTGTGAAAATTAATATTTGTAGCCTGGAGTACGGCTGCTAAATGTAACACAGACAGTGGAAACTCCATGCTTCATTGACGATTCCTAAGGACTGCAATATGACTGTATAATAGGTTAGCAAAAGCTGGCCAGGTCATTGGATTTGATATAGTTTGGATTAAGGATTTTGATGCGAACTTGATCATATTTTGGCCGCCAATGTGGCGAGTTTTGGTGCATGTTTTGAGCCTTTTGTGACCTGTTTTCGCTTCCCACTTAATCAAAAGAAAGGTAAAACCACGAACTCCTGCTCCTCTGAGCAATGTCGATTGGCATCCATGGTGGTTGCACGAGTGAAGGATAAAGATTGGGACAGATTACTTACTAGGCGGCAGCTAGATATTTATACTGGCTGTTACGACTGCAGTAATCACACTAAAATGGGTTGGGTCTGGGGCAGGCATGTCCAGGCATTATAAGGCCCAAAACTTGGCTAAAAGATTACAATATCCAGGCCGTGGACCAGCCAATATGCATGCCATGCTAAAGAACGAATGCTTCCAAGGCCTAGGCCCAGAGGAGTTTGCCTCTTCCTAAGTTGCAGCTTTACGCTGCAGGAATAAGCTTTGGCGAGCTAGGCTAGAGTCTGAGCAAACGATCTTCTCGAGGTCAAAAACAGTAGACCTTAAAAATAAAATTTGGTGCCGGAAACAACTCGACAAATATTGGTATTACAGGTCGGATTTCGGACAGATTCCGCCGACAAGAACAATGCTCGTACACAATAAGGTACCCAGGTTTGGTATCAGGTTGGATTTTACTTAGTGATGGATCCACATTGTGTTGTATTCTGGTCATTACATTAGCATTTTATATTCCATCATCCAATAACTTCGAATTGTGAAGATTTTGTGATTTCCACCTGAGAAAAGGAGGATGACTACGGAATCTACACATATTCCACAAACTTGCTCCCTAAATTTGATTTCCTTTTATTTATATTCAATAACAAATATCTAAAACAAATTGAGCTGCAAATTGCAAATATTGTCAAATATATACGTTTAGTATTATCCATCACTCGATCATTTCTCATATCATAATCACTGGATAAGCTCCGCCCTAGCAATCATCGGTCCCTGGACTGGAGTTCATCTAAAGAACCCTGACATATGGTTTTCTGGGAAGTTAATTTAGCGAGGTCCTTTGTCGTATACCAAGCTGGCCTAAGAATGCATGTACACATTAATTCCTTAAAGAGAGCAAGGTGCTTGTCTTTTACTTGCAAGCTCTTCGAAAAATCAGCCCACTTAGAAGTCTGAAGCAGTTAACTAAGAAGATAATTTTATGGCATCGAGTGGAAGATACGCTACGGAGCTTCAAGGCAACTTCCATAAATCCACTAGTGTCTCACCAGCATTCTCTGTACGTAGCATCAGCTGGTTTTTTGGTGGCCTGGTCTCGCGTCTCCCATTATGGGTCGCTCTGTGTCTATTATTTCGCTCCTTGTGGTTAGTTAGCAATTAATGCATCATCTACTACCTTATCATCTGGTAGATACCGCCATGCATGAAACCGAAGCTAACAGAAGTTACTCTGAATTTGTTGCAGCTCGTTGCGGCATCAGTTGGCCATGCAACTTTGCCTGCTGAGATTTACTGGAAGAAAGTTTTGCCCAATACTCCGATGCCAAAGGTCATCAAGGCACAGCTACATCCAGGTCTCTCATTCCCACCGCCACCCCCACACCCTGGAAGAAAAAAACTATTGCTTCTACTGCTATCATAATTATTATTACTATTCAACTTCATTGAAAGGCATATCAGATCGAGCAGAAAATTTCGCCAACTTAACTAGATATGTAGCAGAATTTGATCGGTGATACTACGTACTAGACTTGCACAGCCATAAGAAAAAAAATTATCACATATCTTAATTATAAGAATTTTCTAGAATTAGGATTGTAGAGGGATATGCACGCAATTGTAAAAACAAGAAATCTTACACACACAAAAAAAAGACACGTAGTGAGAAATTTGCTGCCTAATGTTACCAAGCAGCAGTAAAATTACATGTCAGCTAGCTATGTATATACCGTTATTTTAGCTACAGGGCACTTAGAATTTTGACCATTGTACGGATGAAGCACATCTGTCGTGCCCAATAAAATAGGCTAACCTTGATCAAAGAAGCAGAGTTTGTAAAAGATCTGCATGTCTGCCACACACACAGAGGAAGGAAGAAAGGAAGTAGTTGGCTTCCTGGTACTTCCGGAAGAAAATCAATGATTTTTCTTTTAAAATAAAGTCCCCAACAACAGTCATTATATGTGATCCCCAACACACAGGAATTTTTTTAGTATTAAAATAAGAAACGTTTTTCTCTTGAACTCTCGTCCTGGACTGGTCATATGAAAAAGAAACTATTTCTATATATGTTTTCACGAAAAGAAAAAAAAGTGCTAAAGGAAATGCTAGTTGTTTATTATCGCCAAAATGGTATTTACAGACATAAAGGGAGGCCGCCCGAGGGTCAACCGGCCATACTATCCTTTATATTACTCCGTCGCCTCGGAGATTCAGTTCCCCAGCGACCCCGCGCTCTTCTTCCTGAAGAAGGACTTGCATCCCGGTTCTGAGATGAATCCGGGCCTAAGCTTCGTCAGCACCATCTCCGGCGCCGCCTTCCTTTCTCGTGCTGAAGTCGACACCATACCTTTCTCCTCCGACAAGCTTTCTGAGATACTACACCGCCTGAATGTTCTTCCCGGTTCCGAGTTAGCCAAGGAAGTAAACAAAACGCTCAGCGACTGCGAGGCGGCTGCCTCGGAGGGAGAGCACAAGTTCTGCGCCACCTCGCTGGAATCTATGGTCGACTTTGCGACCTCCAAGCTAGAGACGCATGACCTCCAGGTCTCGGCGACCACGGTGCGTGGAAACCAGGAGACTGCACCGAAGCAAAGGTACACGGTTGCACCCTCGGGCGTGCAAAAGGCTCCGGGCGCCAAGTTGGTGGCCTGCCACCCCGAGGCCTACCCACACGCCGTGTATTATTGCCACTTGACCCGGGCTACCAAAGCCTTTGTCGTCACGCTGGTAGGGGAGGATGGGACGACCGTGGAGGCGGTGGCCGCATGCCACAGTGACACATCCAAATGGAGGTCCGTGTTCTTCAAGGTGCTTGGCGTGAAGCCTGGAACTCCCATCTGCCACTTCCTTCCACAAGACCACCTCGTCTGGAGTCCCGTTCACTAGGGTGCGTTGCACTACTTGTTAGTAGCGTTTGCTCTACTACGTGGGATATTTATCTGTTGTCATTGCATTGAAGCTAGTATCATGAACGTTATATATATATGCTATATATCCACATGGTTTTAATTCATAGGGAAGATAATTGCGTGGACATGTAATTGCAACATATTAGTAATTATATCGATCATTTCGCACCCTCGTTAAAATAAATGCACCATATTATTTCTATTCTGAAAACTCAAGTATGAATAGACGTCCAATTGAAGTTTGTACGTACGTACATAGTGCAGTTTCTTAGTTGTACACGTCCCAGCCACATACGTGTTATTGGTGCATTGACGGACAGAACACTGCACTAGCTTACAAGGAGCCCTTACTGTTGCAGCAAGTTGCGCCCGGTGATTATGCTGATCTATAATGGATTTGGGTTGTATCTCTCGAGTGATCGTACTTTTTTGGCCGCGTCAACTGTTGAATTATATTTTGAACAAATCTCAGTGTGCTACAATCTCCTTACCCAAAGAGAAGGATAAGGAGATAGAGATTGCTGAAAAGCTCCCTCCTTCACCTCCCATATTTCAAGGTGTGAAAGAGAAATTGCCGGTTCACGCTGTCGTAGGCTTTCCGAAGATCTACTTTGAGGCGTTTCTATCTATCTACATAGATTTCGAAGCAGTCGTTGTGCAATCCAATGGTTGATGTTGCAAAAGAAGATGAATCATTCTTTCACACGAGAGATATAATTCAACCCTATACTAATAGAAATACGAGCGATGCGCAAATACATGTGCAACAGGTTTGAGTTGTTCTTCCGCATGTAAAAGTGTTTAATCTTTATTTCGCGATGTTGACTATTAGATCATAACCTAGGCAAATCTCAAAGCATTACATACTCTCCATGCACGCTACTGCAATGGATCTCAAAACAATTATTGGGCGATTCAACATTAGATTTCCGTGAAGGAAGGTGATTTTTTTTTTCTCGCACTAAAGATACGTCCCCGTCCGACCTCGATGGGGCAAAAATATAGCATACACCGCACCCGGTCAATTCTGGCATCATTTCTAAATCCAACAATTACAAAGGCATCAAAGACCCGTGATACAATTATTTCTTTGGGAGGTCAAATCAAGTCATCCCCGTTGCAGGAGAAATGATACGGGGACAGGATAATCTACATGAGTAGCGTTGCACCCAAGCACGGTACAAATCAAACTCTAAAATCTCATTTATAAAATTTTTTAGCAAGCCAAAAAATACTTTCAGATGTCCCAAAAATATTTTTAGATAAAAAATATTTAGTAAAAATTTTAGAAAGTTGTTTTAGTTTTTTCAAAAAACTAAAAACAGTTTTTTGAAAAAAAAAAATTATTTTAAAGCTTTCTAAAAAAATACTTTTAGGCCCTGTCGGAAAATTATTTTTTTACCAAAATATCCATGATAAAATATAACAATTACACAAAATATTCCTTTATAATTCTGAAAATCTGCAAGAGTCCCAACATGAAACTCTAGCCACTTTATAGTAATAATATAAAATAAATATAACCAATTTTATACTAATTGTATTATACTATAAATATAATATTATATTACATTATATTATAATACATTAATATGTTATGTAAAATAATTTAATATTATGTTATATTATATATGAAAAAATAGTTTACGCTAATGATTATAATATTCTATACCTTTATTATGTATTATATTATAAATTTAATATTATATTACATTATATCATAATACATTAATATGTTATATTAAATAATTTAATATTATATTAAATTATTATGTTATACTATACAATATTACATTACTATATTGTAATAATGGTGTATTATATTATAGTAATATTATACTATATCATATATTTATGTATTAATATATATTATATTTTATTATACATATTATGCAATGTCTTTTATAGTAATTTTTTCATACCAAAAGTACTTTCTCGATTTATTTACCAAACATATGCTAAAGTACTACAATATTTTAGAAATATAGTCATCAAACAGTTTTTTATAAAAAATTTATTTCAATTAGTCCTATTTTCAATAATTCTATGTTTAGCCAACGCCTGCCCAAATCGATTTAAATCATGCGGCAGGGGCCGATTGATGGATTCTCATGACATGGTGGGGATCTGACTAAAAAAAGACGAATCCCTGCACGACACATGCTATGGAGAAAAACCTTTTTTTTCTACATAAGCTGGCCCAAATCTTTCCTTGCATCGCGGTGCTCGAGATTTTCTTGGACGGCCGCACATTAATATGTGTTCGACGATGCACGCACAAGATGGCCAGCATGTGGATATTTATGCATTAAAAAAAAAATCTCGAGAGATTAGCGCGCGGCGCATGGGCGGCCACCACTGCCGGCTCGAGCCTTAGGCGACCGCCTCCAACCCAGCCACGTTTTTTTTTTTTTTTTATTCCTCCATAAAGGTCTGCAGACGGGGAGTGGGTTTGGGCGGCGACGTGAAAGGCTGCAGACGGGCTGACGGGGAGTGGGCGGTGGCGTCTGTGGTCTAGCAGACGGGGTCACGGGGACTAGCGACGGGCGACGGGCGACGGGCGACGTCTACCGGCAACGTCGAGCCGTCGAGTCGTCGACAAGCAACGGGCAACGCAACGGCCAAGTCCGACGGGCATTTCCTCCCCGGCTCCCCCCTTCTCTCCCCCCTTCTCTACCTTTTTAATGCCGGAACCTTCTCCGGTTCTCGGCAGAATCAGTTTGCAGAGTGAGAGCGGCGAGTGCAAAACCGTCTCTAGCTCTCCTCGCCGACGTCGCCGTCCTCGGCTCCGAGCTCTGGTCCACCGTGCGTCCGTGACTCCGTGCAGTCCGTGCTGCCTCCTCCTCGGCTCCGAGCTCCGGCCTCCGCTCCGGGCCTCCGGCCTCCCGTCCTCTCCTCGCCAACTCCGAGTCGCCGTCCTCGGCTCCTCCGACCTCTGGGCTCCGCGGCGACCGAGGCGGCGAGGCCTTCCGAGTTCCGAGTCCCGAGTTCCGAGTTCCGACTTCCTCCTCAGGCTCCTCGGGTCTTCCGACTTCCGAGTCTCCGACCTCCTCCCGAGTCCCGGCCCAGGGAAGCCCCCACCCACGGTCCTCCGCTGCTCCGACCTCCTCCCGTGACCCCATCCTCTACTCCTCTCCTCAGCTCCTCCGCCGCTCCGGCCTCCTCGGCTCCTCGGGGTTCCTGGTTCCCGAGTCTCGACCTCCTCCCACGGTCCCACCTCCCGACCTCCTCCCCTGTTCCCACTTCCCAAATCCCACTGGCCACTGATCGCGGCTCCCACTGATCTCGGACCCCGGTTCGAATCGGCGGTTCACCGTGAGTGTGACTGTGTGAGGCAGGTGAGTTAGTAAGTAACTGTAGTTACTTAGTTTATTAACAAAAAAAATTATTATTTAAATAATAATAAAAAAGGTTTTTTCTAATGAGTTCGCCCCTGGCGGCCACACATTGGGATGTGCGGGGATAAGACTAGGGAGCAATAAATCACATCATTTCTCACATCATAAACACCGGATATAAACTGTGCCCCAGCAATCATCACTCCCTGTACTGGTGTTCATCTAAAGAACCCTGCCGTATACGGTTTTCTGGGAAGTCAATTAAGTGAGGTCCCTTGTCGTATGCCTAACAATGCATGTACGCATTAATTCCTTAACGAGAGCAGCTGCCTCGCCAAATTGGAGGGCCTGCCGGCAAGGTGCTTGTCTTTTTACTTGCAAGCTCTTCGAAAAATCAGCCCACCTAGAAGTCTGGAGCAGTTGACTAAGGAGATAATCTAATGGCATCGAGTGAAAGATAAGCTACGGAGCTTCAAGGCAACTTCGATAAATCCACTAGCGTTTTACCAGCATTCTCTGTACGTGGCATCAGCTGGTTTTTTGGTGGCTTGGTCTCGCGTCTCCCATTATGGGTCGCCCTGTGTTCATTATTTCGCTCCTTGTGGTTAGTTAGCAATTAATACATCATCTACTACCTTATCATCATCTGGTAGATACCGCCATGCATGAAAACGAAGCTGACAGAAGTTTCTCTGAATTTGTTGCAGCTCGTTGCGGCATCAGTTGGCCATGCAACTTTACCTGCTGAGATTTACTGGAAGAAAGTTTTGCCCAATACTCCGATGCCAAAGGTCATCAAGGCACAGCTACATCCAGGTCTCTCATTCCCACCGCCACCCCCTCACCCCGGAAGAAAAAAGACTATTGCTTCTACTGCTATCATAATTATTATTACTATTCAACTTCATTGAAAGGCATATCAGAACGAGCAGAAAATTTCGCCAACTTGACTAGATAGGTAGCAGAATTTGATAGGTGATACTACTAGACTTGCACAGCCATAAAAAAAAAAATTATCACATATCTTAATTATAAGAATTTTCTAGAATTAGGATTGTAGAGGGATATGCACGCAAGTGTAAAACCAAGAAATCTTACACCAAAAAAAAAAAAAAAGACACGTAGTGAGAAATTTGCTGCCTAATATTACCAAGCAGCAGTAAAATTACATGTCAGCTAGCTATGTATATACCGTTTATTTTAGCTACAGGGCACTTAGGATTTTGACCATTGTATGGATGAAGCACTTCTATCGTACCCAATAAAATAGGCTAACCTTGATCAAAGAAGCAAAGTATGTAAAAGAACTGCATGTTTGCCACACACATAGAGGAAGGAAGAAAGAAAGTAGTTGGCCTCTTGGTACTTCCGGTAGCAAATTAATCAATGATTTTTCTTTTAAATAAAATCCCCAACAACAGTCATTATATATGGTCTCTATCTAAAAATCAAGAAAACGCATGCCTTGGAAGTCTTTTCTTTATGCAAGTCCTGTATTATCTTGATATACTTAAAACCCTTGCAGAATATTTCCCAAAATATTTTAAAGTATGTGATTTTCTTCTTTATTTTAAAGTGATATATGTAAGCATAGAAATTCAACATTGAAAATAAGGATTTTCATTATTTTCATTTTAAAAAGTCATTCTTGATTTTACAAAGGAAATAGTAGAGAGCCAATAACTTCTGAAAGTACTTTAGCTTTAGCTTTGTATATGCATATGTGAGTGCAGATATGTATTTATGTATGTACGTACGTGTATATGTAAACATATAGATATAACTCTTTTCAATAGAAAGTGGGATGCATAACCCAAGCCTTGAACCAAGAATTCTCTGATTGCTAAATTGAGCGGCTTGAGCAGTTGGACAAGCCCCACTTTTACACACTATTTACTACAAACACATAGGCAATGAGCCTTCAATAAAAAATAAAGTGAGAAACACAAATAGAGAGCATATGGCTTAGATGATATCGGAATTTTGAAGTAGATAAGGTACCACAAGTCGAGTTTCAAAAATTTTTAGTATTAAAATAAGAAACGTTTTTCTCTTGTACTCTCGTCGTGGACTGGTCATATCAAAAAGAAATTATTTCTATATACGTTTTTACAAAGAAAAAAGTGCAAAAGGAAATGCTAGTTGTTTATTATCGCCAAAATGGCATTTACAGACATAAAGGGAGGCCACCCGAGGGTCAACCTGCGATACTATCCTTTATATTACTCCGTCGCCTCGGAGATTCAGTTCTCCAGCGACCCTGCACTCTTCTTCCTGGAGAAGGACTTGCATCCCGGTTCTGAGATGAATCCATGTTAAGATAAGTCTACGGACTATAATAAGTCCCCGAGATTATACCACTTTCTTGTCAAAGCACGTAATAATTTGTAATTTTTTTTTGATCTCATATCAAAATGCAAAACTAGGCAGCCTTTTATAGACATTATAATGCAAAATGAAAACGCAAATCCACTTAACTTTAAAAAAAAAAAAAAGAAACTGACTACCCATTACCACATAATTAGACAGTCCATTACCACACAATTATTAACTATCCATTACCACACATTGACTATCATTACCATACATTGACCATCCCTTACTAAACGTCTTGATGTGTTGTAACTTCCAACAGGCCAAAGCTTCATCAACACCATCTTCGGCGCCGCCTTCCTTTCTCGTGCTGAAGTCGACACCGTGCCTTTCTCCTCCGACAAGCTTTCTGAGATACTACACCGCTTGAATGTTCTTCCCGGTTCCGACTTAGCCAAGGAAGTAAAGAAAAAGCTCAGCGACTGCGAGGCGGCTGCCTCGGAGGGAGAGCACAAGTTCTGCGCCACCTCACTGGAATCTATGGTCGACTTTGCGGTCTCCAAGCTAGAGACGCATGACCTTCAGGTCTGGGCGACCGCGGTGCGCGGCAAGAAGGAGACCGCACCGAAGCAAAGGTACACAGTTGCACCCTCGGGCGTGCAAAAGGCTACGGGCTTCGAGTTGATTCGCTGCCCCCACGAGGCCTTCCCATACGCTGTGTATTATTGCGACTTGACCCGGGCTACCAAAGCCTTTGTCGTCACGCTGGTAGGTGAGGACGGGACGACCGCGGAGGCGGTGGCCGCATGCCACTGTCGCACATTCGGATGGAGGTCCGTGTTCTTCAAGGTGCTTGGCGTGAAGCCTGGAACTCCCATCTGCCACTTCCACAAGACCACCTCGTCTGGAGACCGGTTCACAACGTTGCGTTGCACTACCAGTTAGTAGTGTTTGCTCTACTACATGCGACATTTATCTGTTGTCATTCGCATTGAAGCTAGGATTATGAATGTTATGCTATCCTCATAGTATTATTAATGCACTAGGAAAATAATTGCGTGGGCATGTAATTGCTGCCTATTAGTAATTATATCGATCATTTTGCACCCTCGTTAAAATAAACACATCATATTATTTCTATTCTGAAATGATAGAAATAATAGACGTCCAATTGAAGTTTGTAGGTACATAGTGCAGATTTTTAGTTGTACACGTCCCAGCCACATACGTGTTATTGGTGCATTGACGGACAGGACACTGCACTGGTTTACAAGGAGCCCTCACTGTTACAGCAAGTTGATCTATAATGGCTTTGGGTTGTATCTTTCACATGGAGGAGCTGTCATCGTTCTTTTTTTTGGCCACATCAACTGTTGGATTATATTTTGAATAGTTTTTAAAGTAGTCCAAATTTTTTTCCTATCCATCTACATGAATATTCTCGAAGCGGTCAGTGTGCAATTCATTGATTGATGTTGTGGAGAGATATAATTCAACTCCATACTAACATGAATACGAGCCATGCGCAGATGCATGTGTAACAGGTTTGAGTTGTATCTTCAGCATGTAAGAGTGGTTAATCTTTATTTCATGATGTTGACTGTCAGATCATAACCTATACAAATCTCCAAGCATTACAAACTCTCCATACATATCGCTGCATATGGATCTCAAAAGGATTATTGGGCGATCCAACAGTAAATTTCCGTGAAGGAAGGTGGTTTTTTTTTTTTCCCCTTCTCTGGCGCTAAAGAAACAGCCCCTTCCGCGTGGGACGAAGAAACCGGGTTCGATGCGGCAAAAATATAGCATGCACCACACACATGCCGGACAATTCTGGCATTATTTCTAAATCCATCAATTACAAAGCCATCAAAGACCCGTGATACAATTATCTCTTAGGGAGGTCAAATCAAGTCATCTCTGTTGCAGGAGAAACGATACGAGGACAGGATAATCCTACACGCCCAAGCACAGTACCAAACCGACTCTAAATCATGTGGCATCAGCCGATTCATGCGATTCTCATGACATGGTGGGAATCTGACTTTAAAAAAAAGGCCAATCCCGGCATGACACATCCTATGAAAAAAAAAGGCTTTTTTTTAAGGAGGTTGGGCCAAATCTTTTCCTGCATCACTGTGCACAAGATTCCCTTGGATGGGCACACAGTAATTTGTGTTTTTTTTTTTTTTTTTTTGGCGCTAAAGTCACAGTAATATGTGTTCGACGATGTACGCACAAGACGGCCAGCATGTGGATATTAATGCATTAAAAAAAAAAATCTCGAGAGAGCACTGATCGAGCGGCCACACATTGGGTGTGCGGGGATAAGACTAGCTAGTGAACAATAATTCACATACACTGTATGAAGCAACCGTCTTTATAAGAACGTTGACGTGACACTATTGCCTGAAAACCATCTTCAAACGTCCCATTTGTTGGAGATCGCGATCAACATGAGAATTCACGTGGACGGTGGCCCTCGGTTCTTCAGCCCAGCTACTATAAATCCACAAAGTAACATGAATTTCTTCCCTCATCAGTGTCTTAGAGTAGCACTAGCTGGTTGTTGCTAGTTGGCCTGGTCTTGCATCTGCCGCTATACAAAATGGATCGCATCGTGTCCTTGCTTTCATTAATGGTGGTAAGCCTTTAATATCATATACAATTAGTCACCCTTGATATTATAATTATAACCATGCTGGAAACTGGAAAGGGAATTAAGCTTGCAACACCTATCCTGCAACATAATTTTTGCTTCATTGCAGCTCGTCTTCGCCGTATCACTTAGCCAGGCAGCTTTACCGGCTGAAATATATTGGCGCAGAGTCTTGCCCAAAAGTCCTATGCCGAGAGTTATCGTGGAACTCTTACGTATGGCCCTCTTTTTCTCTCGCCTTCTCTCTCTAGCTTTATTTTGAGACAATTAATAATGGATTTTCCATTAGAAGCAGTGCTAGTGTAACACAAATCACACACAGAAACCTGTCAGGCTTTTTTTGTGTGTGTGTAAATCATTTGGCACCTTTTAAGCTTCTACTTGAGACCTTGACCGGCCATGATTTTTGGCTGATTCCTTCGAGTTATTGAACTGCTACTCGTATATATAATTGCTTCTTATTGTCAATTTGAGTTTATAGATGCACAGGGAGGCAACGTGATGGTCATCAATCCTTATCGCCCTTTATATTACTCCGTTTCCACGGCGCTTCAGTTCCCCAGCGACCCAACCCTCTTCTTCCTGGAGAAAGACCTGCATCCTGGAGCTGGGATGAATCCAGGCCTAAGCTTCACCAGGACCCTCTCTGGCGCCGCGTTCATACCCCGCGCCCAAGCTGACGGAATACCCTTCTCCTCCGACAAGCTCCTCGAGATCCTCCACCGCCTGAACGTTCTTCCAAACTCCGAATTGGCCAAGGAAGTAAAGACAACGCTCAGCGACTGCGAGGAGGCCGCCATCGAGGGAGAGCACAAGTACTGCGCCACCTCGCTGGAATCCATGGTCGACTTCGTTCTATCCGAGCTTGAGACCGATGACGTCCGGGCCACGGCGACCACAGTGCACGGCGACATGGAGGCGGCGCGAAAGCAACAGTACACGGTTGCGCCATCGGGGGTGCGGAGAACTCCGGGCACCAAGTTGGTGACGTGCCACCCGGAGCCGTACCCGCACGTCGTGTATTACTGCCACCTGACTACGGCCACCAAGGCGTTCCTCGTCACGCTGGTAGGGAGAGACGGGACCGCGGTGGAGGCGGTGGCGGCGTGCCACTCCGACACGTCCAACTGGAAGCCGGTGTTCTTCGAGGTGCTCGGAGTGAAGCGTGGAACTCCCATCTGCCACTTCCTTCCGCAAGATCACCTCATCTGGACTCCAGCTCAGTAGGGAGCAGTCCACGCAGGGGCGGCCCAATACATTTGGGGGCCTAAGGCAAATCCAATGAATGAGGCCTCTTTTTTTAATAATATTTTTTTTAATAAATATAAAATATTTAAAAAAATGATATAGAAATAGATAGCTATCAAGTATACTATTTCAATAAAGATATATAAATTTAATAAAAATAGGTAAAAAACTTTTTTAATTTAATATAATTTTTAAATGAAAGTAAATAAAAGTAATTGCTCGAAAAGAAGGGCATGAAACTGATTAATTAACTAAGATAATGCTTGACAATAGTGTTTACCATGTCAAGCAAAAGCCGAATAGGAAATGGTTATCTCATGCCACTTCATTGTCGAGGTAATAAAAAAATTGCACCTCTCTATAAGAGAAAGTAGGGGCATTATGGGAAATTCACTCCATCCAATAAATAAAAGTCCCATCCCACCGTCTCCCCTTCAAGTGAGTACCCAAGCAGCAACTGCAACATCACAGCACAGCAACCATTCAACTCCCTCTAGCTCCTTTTCTCTCTCTACCACCCAAGAGGGGAGAAGAAACCGAGAGGAGAAAATTAAAAGAATCTCCACCCTCCAAGAAGTCCATCTCCGATCCCCCTATCTTTCTTCCCGATGGCCCAGCTGGATCAGGAGTAATGTGAGGGAAGGAAAACCAAGACCAAAACCAAAAAAGAGAAGGGATGAAAGATAAGAGTGGAAGACGAAGGGGGGAAGACGAGAATGGAAGGAATGAGTATTTGTATAGCTGCAGCATCTTCCGGTGGGGGCCTTCCCTGGGCCGGGGGCCTTAGGCGACCGCCTCAGTCGCCTAAGGCTCGAGCCGGCACTGAGTCCACGTGATGATGTCAGAATAATTTTTAAATATATACTTTCACACATATTTTTGTTTTACAAAATGGATCAGATATATAGCCCATAATAGTATTATGATTAAGTCTAATATAATGTGTGATCAATTTATTTTATAGTTCATAGCTTGCTCCAGTAATAACTATGTTTTATGAAAAGTAAAAAAGAAAAGATTCAGTTATTATTATTTTAGGTGATTGGATAATCAATCTTATTCAATATTTCCGTAAATATACCTTTCAAACTTAAATATGATATTATTATAATTTTAAATTTTTAGTATGTTATTAATTATAATTAACTGATGAAGCTTTGCTCGCCGCTTTGGCGTTGTCAACTTTGTGACGTTCTTCGGGCGCGTCCTCGTAAGTAACAAGCGTTTTAGATGTAACCAATATAGCATGCGTGAATACTATATTAATATTACCGTGTTATAGTACGAAACTACCGTCCACCAGCAACCGTAATGAAGCTGCTGAAAAGAGAACGGAGCGACTACCGAGACACGAAGGCTGACTTCGGTTTATCCCCTCTATACACGACTCTTTAATCATTAGCATTTAATTTTAATTTTGCATAAACTTATGCGAGATTTGCCTATACTAACATTTATACTTCAAACACTGGCTTGTACTAATTCTTCAATACAGCTATATTGTCCAATTTATGCTATCACTTCACATATTTACATCAGTACGTGCATAATTATTTGTAACTTTGCACATATTGTATGTAAATGCGTGCAACCGCTAGAAACCGAGAATCAGAGAAATTTTGAAACTGATCTGGACAAATATTGGAGCCCTAATCAAGAGGAACTAAAAGTTATAGTACGGTCAATGGAGGAACCAGCTATTAAATACATTTTTAACTTTGGATGTAAATAAGTAGTCTTATTCTAAATAAAAATATTCCACGGTCTTTTGGGTATTTAGCGAGATAACCCTCCATTTTGGGGATAACCTTGCATTTATCCCCTGTAGCAGACGCACCAGAAAGCTATGCATCAAGTTTGAACATGGTGATCATGAATCCTGTTACATCGCCATACTGTACAGGATGCATAACCTGTGGTAGATCTTTTCAGTCTATAATACATCACTGTATATATTTGTAACCAAAAGGCCTAAAGGCCCACTATTTAATCATCGGCCCGATGACCCAGTCATGCGATGAAATAGAAGAATTGAGGCCCAGCCTTTTAGATCATTTTAGGTTGACTCGTTCTTGACTGGAAACCTTATATCCATCCGTAATGCCTGTTTCACGCATAGATCTGTACGAAAGCATATATAACTATGCATAGATCATGCCTAATTTTGTACAGAAAACGTGAGCTAGCTGTGCATATGGACAAAGCATAAGGATATGGTAATTTTTTTCTTAAGAGGTAGTGATAATAAAATCCAAGAGCAAGTAATGCTCGATGGCCCAAACTCAATCTTGTGCCATTTCACACAATAACGATAGAATTTATAGGACACAGCCATTCATGGACGCCATCCATGTCAAGCACCAATTCACCAGTCAAATGGATGCATTATTTCTCACATGGATACTGTGCACGGCACCAGTCAAATGCAAACATCCTAAAAGAACAACATATATACTTCTTATACCGCTACTAATCTAATGTCAGCCCATGCGGATCACGCGGATTGAAAGAGATTAAAAACGGATAGCAAATTAATCGGTATGGCAAGTGATAGTTCAGTTTGGGGACAGTATATGGCCTTCCAGGTAAAACGTTTCCGAAATGTAGGCCATCGATATGGGCTTTTGTTCAGCTCAAATGACTCTCTAAGATCTCAGCTCATAGCTATCTTAATTCTGATTTCAAATATGTAACCCTTGAAGCTTGATTTCCTAAACATTGACATGAGAATAACTATAGGTTTTGCTATGGGCTTGGACATTGAAATATAATTCTGAGGAAGATTTATATAAGGTAAGCAGCAAAGGTCCTTGGATGGGGGGTGGTGAAGTTCAGAGCTTGGATCAGACTGGAGGAGCAACCTATGGAACTGTGGAAGAGGGACAGAATACTTGAAATGTTGAAGAAGTCAACGCCGACTTCTCCATAATAATCTCAGCTTCTTTCGATTTATTTTTGCCAGTTGTTCATCATTAATATAGACAAAATATCTGTTGAAGAAGTCAGCACCGACTTCTCCATAATAATCTCAACTTCTTCCGATTTTTCTTTGCCAGTTGTTCATCATTAATATAGACAAAATATCTTGCTAAAATCATGACTAGTGGCTGCCATTTATGTCAAACATGGTAGGGTAAAGAATAGGTTCATTAAACGTGTCATGCCGCCGACTTTAGTTGTGGTGGTGAAGTGTTTTGGCAACCGACCTAGTTAGCTATAAAAACGGATCTGCATTTCTTTGAAGTGTGAAGAGTGTGAGTGGCTGAGAAAGAGAAAAAGAGTGAGTTGGTATTTAATGGGAGGTGTCCTACACGAGTTCTTATAGTGTGTCAAGTTATCTTGTCAAAAATAATTGTACCTGTAATTATACTTTTAATGAACTTGTTTTCTTGTTATCTTATTCTCGTGACTCCATAATTCAACATGAAATAGCTTCAATGGCCAGTAAACCTCTATGGCTTGATAATTGGACTGAAAGTCTAAAGCTACAAAGCTATGCTTGAGTATGCATGGTAGTTGATCTGAATGAGCCATTGGTTTTGGGAGTTGATTTGCAGTGTGAAGATGAGGAAACTCCAACTTGGCAGTCATTTACATATGAAGGAATTCCTATTTTCTGTTTTGCTTGTGGTAGGGTTCGGCCATGGAGCTACAGAGTGCTCCATCTAGAAGGCTGATGATAAAGTTGCTTCGGTGGAATTGGATCGTACAGATATTTGCCTGATCGTCCGGAATAAGGAGAAGAGCAGCAAAGTTCAAGAATCGGTTTAGCGAAGAAGGCTGTCTGGATCGTGGCTAGTATCCGAGGGACCTTGGCGTCGAGGATTCAGGAACAATCGGGGAGGCAGGAACGAATCCACTGAGTTCGCCAGGAAGAAGCCGAGTGGAGCAAGTCATGGTACAAATAAGTAGATGGTGAGTGGCGGACTAATTCCTATGCGAAGAAAAAATATTCGTAGGGGGGGGGCACTATGGATGATATGCAAACGGATGGTGGTATTCCTACAGATAACAAACATGTCCAAGAAGAAGGTGGAGCATGTCTCGGTTGCAGGAATGGGCCGGACTTTTCTTTTAATGAATGAGCCCAACATATGAAATTTTTAATAAAGAGGTTAAAGAGTGCAGGGTTCGAACTCAGGACCTAATACCATATTGAAATCACCACTTTGTCCCAAAAGTTTAAGCTTATAGGATGAGGTAGATTTATATATATTTTTTTTATATTTTTTTAGGGATGACATAGGAATTGAGGACATGAAGACATTACATCTAACAGAAAAAGAAATGCTGATGTGAGGATATTGGGCCAAATCTCGGGATGGGTATGCTTTCGAGTGGAAGCCGAAGCCGCCACCTAGAGATCTACGTGTTGGAACTAGCTCTGAAATGTTCAAGCCGAGACACTAAAAGTAGAGGAGGCCCGTGCCGGCTTAATTTGGGGCCTCGGGGCATGGCCCATGAGGGAAAGGAATCAAGAAATGCCATGCCGTCCAACTCCAATAATTCTGATGCAAAAGGCCCAAACGGTCTTTCCGCCTATGTTATTGGCTTCGATTCATCAAAAACACCAAAGTCGTAAGTTGGAGGTAATTTCAGAGACAATTTGCCATGACAAACTTGTGGAGGTGGTTCTCTCTAAAGTGAAGGAAGATATAAGTGAGAGGGTCGTTCGCCAGCGAATGGGTCATACAACAAGGAAAGGAGGAACAACAATGGAGTATCAAGGCATTCTTGATCTGGAGAAATGGTGGGCTGCATTACTTATCAAGATTTATTATTTTCTGAATCTCTTTGCTCTGTATTTCTAAGAACCAAATACAAATTTGCTGGCAACTGGCTATCCTACGTACCGATTGTAAAGAAATGCTTCACCGGTTTGGAAACTTATTTACAATGCTTTTGTCCACATCTCTAATGACTGCATATGGTCAAATGGAACTGGTCAGAATATCAGTACGGGAGGGGAATAGACTTGATCACAAGATATCTGCCATTAGCCATTTCATTACTGCGGAAGAATCCTGAAATATTGAAACAGACAACAACTGTTTCCCTACACCCATGGCACATCAAATTCTTAATACTCCAATTGCTGATGAACATGACAATGATGTTCTTTGCTAGGAAAGAGGTTACCAAAGAAAAAACACAGTTAAAGAGGTCTATCTCGCTTTAACAATCACGCACATACTCTTATATCTAAAGTCTGGGAGCTCAGAGTTAACAGTAGAGTTCAAGTTTTCGTTTGGAAGATGATATTAGATAGACTTCCTACAAAATATTTCCTCTCTAACCGCATCGCTGGTTTCTCTCATATCTGTAGTCGGTGCAACAAGCAACCTAAGACAGCTGATCATATCTTCTTTCAGTGCAGTAAGGTTGCTCCAATCTGGAGCTTGTTGTATCATCCTGATCTCAGGGCTCTCACTTTCTGTCAGCAAACAAGGAACTTCCTGTTGTCTAATCCAGTTTCGCAGGGGATGCAGAGAGCATAATCATACTTTGCTTACCTTCTATGGCTACTATGGAAAGGATGGAATGAAAAGAGATTTTCCAAAGTCAGACATCTGACCTTCGATAGGTAATTGTGAGAGCAAACCATTTAACTGATGAGTGGTATCAAGCTATGAACCAACATAAGCTAATAGGGCATCAAGCGTCGACTGCTCAGATGGAACTGAGAAGCGGTGGGAACATCTTCAAGAGGGTGGAGGAAACCGAAGCAGCTCTGGGCAGTCTTTAGAGGAACGCGGGTTAGGCCTCTCTGATGATGACCAAAGGGAGCTCAGGGCCTTACTGTCCAAGCACCACCCACTTCTTGAGCAGTAGGAGGTCTTCTGGAGACAGAAGTTCCGAGTTTGGTGGATCGCCGAGGGAGATAGGAACACAAAGTATTTCCATCAGTCGACCATCATCCGGAGGCAGAGGAACAAAGTCAGTAGGATCAGGAATAGCAGTGGACAAATAACAGAAGACTTTGACGCCATTAGACGAAAAGCAGTTCATCAGGTCTAGGTGGATCGATCCGGGGGGTGGCAGTGGTGTGGTATGCGAGACGGCTCCATTGTCGAGGGTCTCGGTGACCCTCGGTGAACGAAAAAGCAGCTTAGGTCAACCCAGTGTCAGATGTGGAAGTTCAGGATGCCCTCTGGTCTTTGGGTGAGGATAAGGCTCCAGGTCCGAATGGGTTTCTCTCAGTCTTCTTTGGGAGGTATTGGCATATCATCAGGCAGGAGGTGATAGCAGCTATCTAGTAGTTCTTTCTGTCTATGACGATGCTTGATGAGTGGAAGAGGGTCTTCATTACCTTAATTTCGAAGAGACGGGATCTAGTAGAGTCGAGCCAGTTTCGGTCAATCAGCTTATGCACCACCTTGTACAAGATCGTGGCGAAGATCCTGGTCCAGAGGTTGAGGGGCATTCTTCCTAGGCTTATTTGCCCCGAGCAGGAGGCTTTTGTGGGTGGTCAGTCCATATCCGACAATATGCTCGTAGCTCACGAGTTCATGAGTGACCTCCAGAGGGTGCCAAGGGGCAAGAGTATGATGGGTATTAAGCTTGACATAGAGAAAGCCTACAACAGGATGGGGTGAGACTTCATGACTCACTCCGTAGAGAGCTTCGACTTTCACCCGCTATGGATCAGATGGATTCAAAGATGTATTCAGTCCCCGTCTTTTGCCTTACTAGTGCACAGCTCTCCTTGCAATTTTTTGAGTCTACGGTCGGGTTGAGACAGGGTTGCTCTTTGTCGCCGCTTCTATTCATTATTTGCGCAGACTTCTTGTCTAGAGCGCTCCGACATGCCTCAGCGATGCAGAAGGTGGAAGCCTACAGGCCAGTATCGGTCTTACCTCAGATCTCGCACCTGCCCTTTGCTGATGACTATCTGTTGCTGACTCGTGCGACGAGACAATCGGCTCTGGGGATCTGGAGGATTCTGAGTGAGTACTATGCGGTGTCTAGACAATAGGTCAATTTGGCAAAGTTAGCCATTTGTTTCAGCCCGAAGATCCATCTAGGTGTGAAGACGTCGATCACTTGCATCCTGGAGATTGAGGAGCAGCAAGATATCTTGAGATATCTCGAGGTCCTAATCACAGTCTGGCGCCTCCGTAGGGCGGACTGCTCTTCCATATAGCTAGGTATCAGATACATGCTGGAGTGTTGGCAGGCAGGCACTCTGCATATAATGGGCAGAGTCACTGGTACGGTCAGTCCTGAGCTCGATCCATATTTATCCGTTATCCCACACTTTGGTGCCTCTTGTAGCTTTGCGGTGTATAGAGCGACTATTCAGAAATTTTCTCTCGAGATGGCATGGGGGCAGCAGTGGTATTCACCATCTGGCCTGGGATACCATCCACCAGCTGGCCTGGGATACCATCTATCAATCAACTAGCAGTGGTGGGCTGAGGGTCCACTCCATGATTGAGCGCCAGAAGATCCTCACGACCAAGCTAGAAGTCAGGTTTCTTCTTGAGCCGGAGAGTCTTTGGGGATCTCTAATGAGAGCCAAGTATGGGAATCCGACCAACCAGGCAGTTTTCCGCACCGATCGACGCGGTTCCTTCATTTGGAAAGAGATCTACACCCGGCACCCCGACGGTTCTCTCGGAGATCAAATGGGAAATCAGGGATGGATGGGCTATCAACGTTTTGGAGGACAGCTAGCTCTTCGAGGTGCCACTGCGTGGATGACCTACCCTGATTGACCCTATTTGGCTGGAGGGGCGTGGAGTCTACGATCTATTTGTCCCAGGTGGGTAGACGTAGAACAAGGGCCTCGTCCAGCGGGCTTTTGGGGAGCAGTTGGCGGAGCAAGTCTTGTCACTGCCAATTCCGATAGGGAAGGTTCCAGACATGAGGGTCTGGAGCGTGATTAGAAGGCCTGAGGTAAGGCCTTTTAGATCTACGACTCGACAGATTGATGGGGGCTAAATCTGGAGGCTTTGCATTTACCCCCGAGTTGCCTTGTTTATCTAAAAGGTGGCATGGGGATACCTGCCTACTAGAGGCGTGTTAGCTCGGCATGGGGTGAGCATTCCCCTAGAGTTGCAGCCTGTCCGAAGGTGGAGGAGTTTATATTTCATGTCCTCTTCGGATGTCTGTGGGCTGGTCAGATTCGAGGAAGTTGTGAAGACCCGAACTGAAGTCGGCAAGGAGTGCCGACTTCAGTTGGATCATCGTGGGTTGCCCACGAAGACCATGCCGGCCGAACGGCCAGCGTGATCTCCGCAAGCCACCCCTCTCTTCCCTCTCTCCCTCTCTCCCCCTCTCTCTCTCTCTCTCTCCCTCTCGTTCTCTTCTCTGAGAGCCCCATTCCTTCCTCTTCTTTTCCCCCTCTTTTGAGACGATCGCCGGAGCCGTAGTCGTCGCCGGAGCCGCCATCGCCGCCGGGAACTCACTCGTCGACGACCGGAGGTGAGGAAAACAACCTATCTATTTGTTTTATGGATTTAAGGGAGAGAAAAGATGGGATATCAACCGGTTTTACCTTCCCCTGTTTTTGAAGACTTTTTTTTGTAAAGTTTGGCCGGCCGACGGTGGCCGGCCGGGGTCAATCCGGCCGAAACGAGTTCGGCCGGAGGTGGGTGAACAGGGGCCGGGCTTTCCAGCCCCGGCCTCTCTCTTTCCTTCCCTTCTTCCTCCCTTTCTTCTTCTCCTCCTCCTTCTTCTTCTTCTCCTTCTTCCTATTCTTCTTCTTCTTCTTCTTCTTCTTCCGCCTGGGTTTTCCTTGCTTTGAAATCCGTGCCTCAAGTGGGGATCAGACCATGAACCGGTTTAGATTATGAACCGGTTCCATCTAATCCTTGTATTTGGTTTGATCTAGAATTGAGTGAGTGGATTTGGGTTATGGTTTGGATCTGAGTCAGAAATTTGGGTTAGTCTGACTTGAGTCTAATCTGGTCTGATCAGACCTGGCTTGGGTTGGGTCTGAGTTTAAGTGAATGGGTTTTGTTATGGTCTGATCAGACCTGGTCTGGGTTGGGTTGGGGGTCTGTTTTTGGGCTGAGTTGGGCTTGATTGGATCTGTGGGCTGGTTTGATTTGGGCCCGAGATCTGATCTGGACCTGTAATCTGGTTTGGTTCAATTGGGCCTAATCTGTGTTGGGCCACAATTGACTTGGGTCTAAAGGATTCTGATTTTAGGGTATATGTTTGATCTTGGGGGCCCATTCTTGGATTTATGAACTTAGGAGTTTAAGGGGTTGAAATTAGTTTAAATTATGTTTCTTAATTAATTAAATAATTAATATTTATGTTTAATCAGGAGTTCGTGATATCTGTGGTAGGGATTTTTAAGCGAACCCAGGTAGGTGACTTATTGCTTTAAAATCGAATTATAACATGTATCTTGCATATCTTGATGTTATGATTTATTCTTGGCATTATGTGTTAGAATTAGAATTAAATATTTATTTTTTTTATAAACTGTTATGTGACTTATTATTGGGAGCATGTTCATGACTTTGATTTGGAAATTCACGATGTGGAAAATTTATTTATTGATTTTTAAAGACTGCGTGACTATAGTCTAGACCCCGCCAATGGGATGATACGTTGGCCCTGTCGACTTGTACTGAGGAACTGGTTCCGACACCGTGACCACCGGTGATAGAATAGTGGCGGCACAGGGGTGCGTTTTGCTCTGCGGAGCGGCTCAGTGGAGCGTGAGATTGGCACCAGGGGGTGCGGCACAGTGGTGCGTTGGCTCTGCGGAGCGTGAGATTGGCACCAGGGGGTGCGGCACAGTGGTGCGTTGGCTCTGCAGAGCGTGAGATTGGCACCAGGGGGTGCGGCACAGTGGTGCGTTGGCTCAGTGGAGCGGCTCTTCGGAGAGTTGTATTGGCACTTCGGTGTAACCATGCCACTGGGTGATGTGGCCGTAGTCATGCGGTTGAGATATTTTGAGTCTCGGATCGGGTTTACAGATTATTGTGTGGATTTTTGGATTTATGAGTTTAGCTGCTTTTATATGCATTATGACATGTTATATGATGACTTTATTGCATGATGTCGCCTACTGAGCTGTTAGCTCACTCCTATTATTTATTTTTTTTTCAGGTGATGACATGTGATTATAGGGATTACGGGATGGAGTGGTCATGATGTAGTTAGCTAATGGATATGGACTTTTCCTTTTGACATATGTATATATTTATGGACATTTGAATTGAAAACTGGAATTTATCTTTGTTTAGTTATTGATGATTGATCTGATTTATCTGCCTTGCGCGCCTGCGGGGTCCGCCCTGCAGGTGCGCGGCGTCTGCTCGCGCCCCGGGCCCCGGGTTCGGGGCGTGACAGATTTATTGGTATCAGAGCTTAGGTTAACGATCACTAGGGAGCAGGGACTTTGACTCTGACAGTGAGCGGCATCTGCGCCGACCTATGCAGTTCCGTCCAGGAGCAGGGCAGCGAGTTCCATATGGGAGGACTGCACCGGATCGCAGGGGGCTATCAGGAATGTGCTTCAAGTGTGGCCAGACTGGACATAGAGCTGTTGAGTGTCTTCAGACACGGCCTGGTATCGGGGCATGTTACAGATGTGGCCAACAGGGCCACAAGATGGCTCAGTGTCCTCAGACCCAGTCTAGGACTATTGTCTGTTATGGGTGTGGTCAGCCGGGCCACAGGATTTCTAGTTGTCCCCGGGCCGGATTTGTGCAGAGGCCACCGAGCGCTAGGGCTCCTCAGCGGCAGATTCCCCCTGATCTAGCACAGATTTCTCAGCCAGCCGCTCCCAGACAGCAGACAGGAGGAGGGTCTCGCACCCAGGGACGGGTATATGCACTGACACAGCAGGATGCTCAGGCATCCAACACGGCAGTGACAGGTACCTTATTAGTACATTCTACTTATGCATATGCACTATTCGACTCAGGGGCCACACACTCTTTTATTTCATCTACATATGTGCATAAGCATGATATATTTTGCTCACCCTTGGAGAGGGAATTATGTGTGAGTACCCCAGCTGGGGGTAAGATGATCACCTCACTGATATGCAAGTCTTGCCCAGTAATTGTAGAGGGTAGAGACTTGAAAGCTGACCTTATTGTCATGGACTTACATGAATTTGATTTAATTCTGGGTATGGATTGGTTAGCTATATATCACGCTACCATTGACTGCTTCTCGAAGCGGGTGACTTTCCGAATCCCTGACATTGAAGAGTTTTATTTTGTGGGTGATGGAGAGTGTGTCTCCCCTCAGATAGTGGCAGCCTTACAGGGTATTCGGTCTCTCAGGAAGGGGTGCTCTGTGTATATGGCAGCTGTCATGGATTCTGAGCAGTCGGAACAGAAAATTGAAGACATAACCGTGGTCAGGGAATACCCTGATGTTTTTCCTGATGAGCTTCCTGGTTTACCACCAGTTAGAGAGGTGGAATTTGCCATTGATCTAAACCCTGGTACGGCACCCATATCTAGACCTCCTTACAGAATGGCCCCGGCTGAACTAAAAGAACTGAAGGAACAGTTGCAGGAGCTATTGGATCTGGGTTTCATTCGACCCAGTGTCTCTCCTTGGGGTGCACCAGTGTTATTTGTGAGGAAGAAGGACGGCAGTATGAGGCTATGCATTGATTTTCGAGAAATTAACAAAGTGACTATCAAGAACAGGTACCTCCTACTCCGGATTGATGACTTGTTTGATCAGCTTCAGGGTGCCCAGGTGTTTTCAAAGATTGATCTGCGATCTGGATATCATCAGTTGAGGATAAAGGAGTCTGATATAGCCAAGACTGCCTTCCGCACCAGATATGGCCATTATGAGTATCTGGTGATGCCTTTCGGGTTGACAAATGCTCCAGCTGCATTTATGGATCTGATGAACAGGGTATTTAAACCTTTCTTGGACAAATTTGTAATTGTGTTTATTGATGACATCTTAATCTATTCCAAGAGTCATACTGAGCATGAGCAACACTTGAAAATTGTTTTGGAAATTTTGAGACAGAATCAATTGTATGGGAAACTGAAGAAATGTCAGTTCTGGCTGGATCAGGTGATGTTCTTGGGGCATGTGGTATCTAAAGAAGGAATTATGGTTGACCCGAAGAAGATCGAAGCTGTAGTTGACTGGAGCAGACCGACAAATGTATCAGATATACGCAGTTTTCTTGGATTAGCCGGCTATTACAGAAGATTTGTAGAAGGCTTCTCTAGTATTGCTGGGCCCTTGACTCGACTCACTCGCAAAGGAGTGAAATTCGAGTGGTCGGATCAGTGTGAGAAGAGCTTCGAGGAATTGAAGCGCCGGCTAGTGTCAGCACCTATTTTGACTCTGCCAGTCACGGGTGTTGATTATATTATTTACAGTGATGCCTCCAAGAAGGGTTTGGGCTGTGTGCTGATGCAGAATGGAAAAGTTATTGCCTACGCCTCTAGACAGCTCAAGCCTTATGAAGAAAACTATCCCACACATGATCTCGAGCTTGCAGCAGTTGTATTTGCTCTGAAATTATGGAGGCACTATTTGTATGGAGAGACATGTCAGATATATACTGATCATAAAAGCCTGAAATATCTCTTTACTCAAAAAGAGCTGAACATGAGACAGAGGAGGTGGCTAGAGTTGTTAAAAGATTATGATCTGACTATCCACTATCACCCTGGAAAGGCAAATATAGTAGCAGATGCACTGAGCCGGAAATCTTCAGGGAATATTGCAGCCTTGATTACTACTCAGAAGGATATTCTGGAAGATCTGAGGAGAGCAGAGATAGAGGTGTATCTACATGAGGCTACTATGAAATTGGCAAACTTGCGAGTCCAGCCTACACTTATTGATAGAATTAAGGCAGCGCAAGTTGATGACCCTCGACTCCAGAAGATCAGGAGGGATATCGAGTCTGGTACACAGTCAGATTTCCGTATACATGAAGATGGCTCTTTGAGGTTTATTAACAGAATCTGTGTTCCAGATAATCCTGGTCTGAAGAAGGAAATCATGGATGAAGCTCACAGTACGGGATATACAGTGCACCCAGGCAGTACCAAGATGTACAAGGATCTGAAAGCGGTGTTTTGGTGGAATAACATGAAGAGGGAGATTGCCCAGCATGTATCTCAATGCTTAACTTGTCAGCAAGTTAAGATTGAGCATCAGAGACCAGCAGGTATGCTACAGCCTCTGCCGATTCCAGAGTGGAAATGGGAGCATATTACTATGGATTTCGTATCAGGACTACCTCGTACCCTTAGAGGTCATGATTCAGTCTGGGTGATCGTAGACAGACTGACCAAAACAGCTCATTTTCTGGCAATCAAGACTGGGATGACACTGGAGAAGCTGGCAGAATTATATATCGAGCAGATAGTACGGCTGCACGGAGTTCCAGTATCCATTGTATCAGACAGAGATTCCCGGTTTGTGGCACATTTCTGGGGCAGCTTGCACAGAGCTTTGGGGACCACTCTTAGCTTCAGTACAGCCTTTCATCCACAGACAGATGGACAGTCTGAGAGGACCATCCAGATTTTAGAGGATATGCTGAGAGCCTGCTCTATTGATATGAGGGGCTCTTGGGATCATCACTTGTCACTGGTAGAGTTTGCTTATAATAATAGCTACCAGGCAAGCATACAGATGGCTCCTTATGAAGCTCTATATGGTAGGAAGTGTAGATCGCCTATCTGTTGGGATGATGTGGGGGAGAGGAAGATCTTGGGTCCAGAGATGGTGCAGCAGACAGTGGAAAAGATTCAGTTGATCAGAGAACGACTCCGAGCAGCTCAGAGTAGACAGAAAAGCTATGCAGATATCAGGAGGCGGGAATTGGAATTTCAGGTCGGAGATCATGTATTCCTCAGAGTATCCCCTTCTAAAGGGATCATGCGGTTTGGAGTTCGAGGCAAGCTCAGTCCGAGATATGTGGGACCCTTCGAGATTCTCGAGAGAGTTGGATCTGTTGCTTATAGACTGGCACTTCCACCTGCTCTATCGGGAGTTCATTCTGTATTTCATGTCTCCATGCTGAGGAAGTATATTGCTGATCCAAATCATGTGATTGATGTGGCACCTTTGCAGCTTCGCGCCGATCTTACATATGTGGAGCAGCCTGTCCGTATAGTGGATAGGAAGGACCAAGTCTTGAGAAGACGCACTATCCCATATGTCAAGGTCCAGTGGAGCAATCATAGTGAGAGAGAAGCCACCTGGGAGCTGGAGGAGGAGATGAGAGAGAAGTATCCAGCCTTGTTCTCGGATTGAGGCATATTTTTAATTTCGAGGACGAAATTTCTTTTTAGTTGGTTAGAGTGTGAAGACCCGAACTGAAGTCGGCAAGGAGTGCCGACTTCAGTTGGATCATCGTGGGTTGCCCACGAAGACCATGCCGGCCGAACGGCCAGCGTGATCTCCGCAAGCCACCCCTCTCTTCCCTCTCTCCCTCTCTCCCCCTCTCTCTCTCTCTCTCTCCCTCTCGTTCTCTTCTCTGAGAGCCCCATTCCTTCCTCTTCTTTTCCCCCTCTTTTGAGACGATCGCCGGAGCCGTAGTCGTCGCCGGAGCCGCCATCGCCGCCGGGAACTCACTCGTCGACGACCGGAGGTGAGGAAAACAACCTATCTATTTGTTTTATGGATTTAAGGGAGAGAAAAGATGGGATATCAACCGGTTTTACCTTCCCCTGTTTTTGAAGACTTTTTTTTGTAAAGTTTGGCCGGCCGACGGTGGCCGGCCGGGGTCAATCCGGCCGAAACGAGTTCGGCCGGAGGTGGGTGAACAGGGGCCGGGCTTTCCAGCCCCGGCCTCTCTCTTTCCTTCCCTTCTTCCTCCCTTTCTTCTTCTCCTCCTCCTTCTTCTTCTTCTTCTCCTTCTTCCTATTCTTCTTCTTCTTCTTCTTCTTCTTCTTCCGCCTGGGTTTTCCTTGCTTTGAAATCCGTGCCTCAAGTGGGGATCAGACCATGAACCGGTTTAGATTATGAACCGGTTCCATCTAATCCTTGTATTTGGTTTGATCTAGAATTGAGTGAGTGGATTTGGGTTATGGTTTGGATCTGAGTCAGAAATTTGGGTTAGTCTGACTTGAGTCTAATCTGGTCTGATCAGACCTGGCTTGGGTTGGGTCTGAGTTTAAGTGAATGGGTTTTGTTATGGTCTGATCAGACCTGGTCTGGGTTGGGTTGGGGGTCTGTTTTTGGGCTGAGTTGGGCTTGATTGGATCTGTGGGCTGGTTTGATTTGGGCCCGAGATCTGATCTGGACCTGTAATCTGGTTTGGTTCAATTGGGCCTAATCTGTGTTGGGCCACAATTGACTTGGGTCTAAAGGATTCTGATTTTAGGGTATATGTTTGATCTTGGGGGCCCATTCTTGGATTTATGAACTTAGGAGTTTAAGGGGTTGAAATTAGTTTAAATTATGTTTCTTAATTAATTAAATAATTAATATTTATGTTTAATCAGGAGTTCGTGATATCTGTGGTAGGGATTTTTAAGCGAACCCAGGTAGGTGACTTATTGCTTTAAAATCGAATTATAACATGTATCTTGCATATCTTGATGTTATGATTTATTCTTGGCATTATGTGTTAGAATTAGAATTAAATATTTATTTTTTTTATAAACTGTTATGTGACTTATTATTGGGAGCATGTTCATGACTTTGATTTGGAAATTCACGATGTGGAAAATTTATTTATTGATTTTTAAAGACTGCGTGACTATAGTCTAGACCCCGCCAATGGGATGATACGTTGGCCCTGTCGACTTGTACTGAGGAACTGGTTCCGACACCGTGACCACCGGTGATAGAATAGTGGCGGCACAGGGGTGCGTTTTGCTCTGCGGAGCGGCTCAGTGGAGCGTGAGATTGGCACCAGGGGGTGCGGCACAGTGGTGCGTTGGCTCTGCGGAGCGTGAGATTGGCACCAGGGGGTGCGGCACAGTGGTGCGTTGGCTCTGCAGAGCGTGAGATTGGCACCAGGGGGTGCGGCACAGTGGTGCGTTGGCTCAGTGGAGCGGCTCTTCGGAGAGTTGTATTGGCACTTCGGTGTAACCATGCCACTGGGTGATGTGGCCGTAGTCATGCGGTTGAGATATTTTGAGTCTCGGATCGGGTTTACAGATTATTGTGTGGATTTTTGGATTTATGAGTTTAGCTGCTTTTATATGCATTATGACATGTTATATGATGACTTTATTGCATGATGTCGCCTACTGAGCTGTTAGCTCACTCCTATTATTTATTTTTTTTTTCAGGTGATGACATGTGATTATAGGGATTACGGGATGGAGTGGTCATGATGTAGTTAGCTAATGGATATGGACTTTTCCTTTTGACATATGTATATATTTATGGACATTTGAATTGAAAACTGGAATTTATCTTTGTTTAGTTATTGATGATTGATCTGATTTATCTGCCTTGCGCGCCTGCGGGGTCCGCCCTGCAGGTGCGCGGCGTCTGCTCGCGCCCCGGGCCCCGGGTTCGGGGCGTGACAGAAGTGCCTCGGCTCCCCCGTCCCTCGGCAGGGGCGACGTCGATCAAGGATTTTCTGTATTTTCTGGAGATCTCACGGAGGCCCGACCTTGAGGAGTAGAGGAACAGGGCTGCCTATCTAGCCTATCACTGTTGGCTAAACAGGAATGTCCGAGTTTTCGAGGATAATAGAGTGCATCCGAGGGTCGTGGCAGACGGAGCTCTACTTCATGCGGCGGAGGTTATTCGATCCACTGTGTCATCGTCTCTCGGAACGGCTAGAGAAATCTGGGGCTCCTATTCTGCGCCTGTAGCGTCCAGGACTGTGCTGGTCTCCTGAGAGCCTCCACTCTCTAGCGTTCTCAAGATAAATTTTGACGACAATGTTGCAGGGGAGGGAGCACTGGAGGTGTGTGATTTGTCATTAGAGACCATGATGCCAAGCTGATAGCAGCAGGGGATCGATGGATCTTCGACACGTCTGTTGTCAGTGCCAAGCTCAGAGCTGCTTAGGAGGGCATCACCTATGCAAGACATGTGCTGAGATCGGACTACATCCTCCTCAAGGGAGACTCGGCCACAGTGATCGAATAGATCCGGGGTTGGAAACACGATGATGGTTGTAAGCCGCTGCTCCAGGATATTCGCAAACTCTTAGGTGAGTTTGGTTCCCATCGAGCCACACATGTTTATAGGGAGGCAAGTAGTGTTGCTGACTGGGTGGCCTCCTTTACGGCTCATCACTCTGAAGGCTTCACCTAGAAAGACCATATGTTTGTGCCTTATCTTTTTTTTTTTTTTTTTGCTACAATGGTGGCTCGCAGGCGATGGATTTGGGTGCAACCAACAAAATCATGGTGCTTCCTGACCAAAAAATTTTAGCTATTAAACTGATGCATAACAATTGGGAAAAGTTTAAAGTTCGTTTCTCTAATGAAATGAATTAGGCATCTTGTGCGTTACTTTCCCTTAAAAGTGATTAGTTCGAATAGAGGTATTACCCATTACAACAGGGACAACAGGAGATAAAATTATTGCATGTACATGAGTGAGGACTCAAAGCTAAGACAAACAGCCCTTCTACCAAGGTATGCTAAAGGCATCACTATTTGTGGGTATTTGAAGTCAGAATTTTTTAAGTTCTTAAACATAGCTAAAAATGGTCAGGTTGTTAGTGAGTGGTAATGCGATCTATTTTCAGATCATTCAAGTTTTTTCAGTATAGGATGCCGGTCTAAACCACAAATAGACAGAATTCGACAAAAAAAATACCAAAAGAGTGGAAAAGCATTATCAGGTATAAATTGTTTGGTGCTTTATGCACACAAGCAGGAAAAGAACGCAAAGATGAAACTTATGAAAGCAGAATTCATTACTTATGATTGAAAAGCATCATCATGTTTTTGGGATAAATAAACAAACGATCAGATTAGCACAATAAGAATATCGGTAACAAGAAAATCCCAACTGTACAAGGCCCGAGGGTAACAGCATTAAACAAGGTGAGAAAACACTAACCAGTGAAGTACAGGAGCTCCCTTTTCCTGTTTGCGGGAGAAGAAATTTCCAAGACAATACACTGTCACCTATACCATGGCATTCTATAGCTCCATGGGGCAAATGAACAGGATTGCAGTCAAATGTTTCAACTTTCATTCACATTTCAAACAGTGGAGGATGAAATACATAAAGAATTATCATAGCCTTCAAATATGTTACAATGTCCAATAGACACCAAAGTATATTTTACAGGTGGGAGTGTGGGACCAATTTGATCAGACTAATTTCAGAAATTCCATATCCCTGTACAAAGTCAAATGCCTTTTCTAATACAGTTCTCTACTCAAGTTTCTCACAACTCCGTACTATGCTACACCTTCCTGCATGCATTTTAGTCAATACAGTTATTCTGAGCAGAGCCATGCTACAGTGCCAGCAGTTCCATCATTTTCAGAAAATCCCAGAAGATTTGTTTTCCAAGCTACTTCAATATCTCTGTGTATGCAACAGTAAAGCTTGTTACACAAGTTCATGGCTCAATTAAAACTTCACCGAGCCCGAAGTTTCCTGCAGCTACCACCCCATCCCAAGTATGTTCTAAGCAGCTTCCGTCAAAAGATGAGCCTCTTTTTTTTTTGTGTCCAGCATTACCAACAGCTAGGCGATGGTGAGTCCTGGCACGGTAAAGTCATGTACCCCTTCCAAAGTCCAGGCAATCTCCAAGTATTGACATCCGTAAAGTCTAACATCAGTCACTTCCGCATCTATTATAAGCCATAACATATAACCCGAGCAATCTCCGCTACAAAAACAGTTACTTGCACTTGGCTCAAATCTCCCAATGATCTGCAATATCTGATTATATGATCCCACCTGGTTTCCTACTCCTGGGAACCTCCGATAACCACCTACCATGTCCATTTTACCAATCTCCAGTTGCCACACAGGCCTGGGTAAATGAGCCCAGAGGGGAAGCAGTATTCATATCAAAATTGCCTCTAGCACTTGTAAGCATGTCAAAGAGAGCTCTGAGAACTAGTTTATAATTGCCTCTAGCATCCAAAGAAAGATTCGCTCGACCATTTACCCTCCTGTACAAGATACAATGGTAATGGGGTGTGTTGCAATCTGGCATTTTGGCTGATAATCCGAGTCTTGACGTGAATGCAAATTCCTATATCAGACCCTGCCTTCTTCGCTCTTCCAATAGGCTCTTTCCAAGTGTAGGGGACCGTTGTTTCCCAGCATGAACTTAAACTATGTAACAGTGAAGGTAGGTCCAACTTCCTGCCAACCTATCTTATAGGTTGCCTAGCAGAACCCTCTCTTCGTGACCCCAAAATTCAGAACCCATTCAGAAGATTGTTGTTAGGATAAGAGCCAATCACAACACTTCCTAAATTATGTACAACATATCTCGAGATTTAAAGCCCAGCATGTATACAGAAGGTGTAAGTGAGATGGGATGGTACCACGAGATAAGACTGCAGAGGAAATCATCAACCAATTAAACTATGTTCTCTACATAATATGAGAAAAAAGGAGCTTTAAGAGGTTATAATGTTTCAAGGATATACCTGGGGGTATAAACAGAAATGAATACACATTCTAACGAAATTGATTGAGCCAAATGGAAGCTTAATTGACATCTGAAAGCTCACAGAATCTTATCAATATCAGATCAGTTGAACTTCTCCTGGACCAGGAATATAACATTCAGATGATCAAAAAGCATAAAGAAATACCATGCTTTGAGATTATGGAAAAACATAGCAACACCTGTAAGCCAGAGAAACACCATCCACACTGCCTAGAGTCTTCAAAAATAGATAAATGGATGAAATGTCCAGCAGCTTTTTGTTTTCCAGTCATTAATTCTTTCCACTGAAAGGTTAAAGTTCTGGCTGGAAAGGCTCCAGCGAACCCCAGGTTTTCCCCATCTTCACTTTTACATGCAACGGAACTGAAATAAGAAACAAGAAACAACAACAATAAAAAAAAATTAATTATGAATCATGGTACAAGGAATGCTTTATAGTGTAATTATAAGGTACCCAGAAGTGATACAGCACTCTCCATGCTCATTTGCAGCAAAATTCCTGCATCCCTTACATGATGTGGATCAACTTCCAGCACTAATTCATCATGCACCTGACCAGAGCATAGAGCAACAATCATGTCATGGTCCATACGTTAACTAGGCCATGTTGAATTGGACAATAATGCAACACAATGTTTCTGTCTCCATAAGGGGCCTTTTCTCACTAACCTATTATGCAGATAGTGCAATGAAATTGACCAAATAAAGAGCTAGCAACATGGCTGTATATGCGTATCCACAAAAATGCATTGTCATTACAAATTCAAAGAGTAAAAACTAAAATAAATTTGAACAACTACAAAGAAAAATGCAATATCCTTAACACAGAGTATGATTTGTCTTAACCCTGCTCTACTGCAAGATTAAAATTCTAGTACCCCTGGAAAGGAGAAAATTGAGATTTAAGACCCTTTCTAAAGCAAGAAAAAGGAAAAAAGTTATAGGACCATAAGAGCATTCTATCTGATAAGTGAACAGGAAGGAAATACATCTAACAAAACATTAGTTGTTGATTGCATAAAATCACCAATTTGAGTTCATAATTACCGCCAAATGACAACAAAACAGGTGGGAAGAAAATAATAGTGCTTCATATATGGGATGTAACCGTGGATCTTGTTGCCTAACATTATAGTCATGATTATGACAGATTGTACAGTGTGGACATATTACATTCAAGCATAACTCTCATGTTTTATGGAGGAGTTGATGGAGGTCCTGAGCATAATGCACAGTTGTGGGAACAAGTGTATGAGCCTTTCTAGCAAAGGTTATAGTAATCATAATACTTCAATATACTACAGCATATAAGTTCTAAATATATATTAGCAGCTAGAGTCAAATAAAGCAACTCTTGATCTCTATTTTGATCTCAATAGTTGCTATAAAGTATAGAAGAAGAATTTAGTATACTCTAACATTAACAAAATAACCTGCAAAATGATACGACAATGGCCTTTAATGTTGGAAAATTTTGTCGCAGATCCACTGTTCAGATTAAAAGGCTCACTTCCTTCAGCAATCACAGAGTGAATGGTTATCATAGCGATCTTGATTATGTCAGCAGCAGAGCCCTAGAAAACAACCAAGTGATCCTTTTAAATCAGGGAAAGCACAATTGCAACACAAATTAAATGCTCTTCTGCTACCTGACAAATGGAATTTACAGCTTGTCTTTGAGCTTTAGCCTTTTCTTTGCTGTTTCCAAACTTTATTTTTGATAGAAAGCGTTTTCTGCCCATCAATGTTTCCACATACCTGCATTCCAAGATGTCAATGTAAAACAAAATATTATCTAATGCATAATAAGGAAAGATTAAGTATAACAATTTTGATGAGATGCTTTTTTCTTCTGATAGGATACAAAAAATGATGCCATGCAGCCATAGTATTATACAATAATAATAATAATAATAAATTAAATTTAGCATCGAGGCAATGAGTTATTAATGATTATTTCCTTAAAGTATGATAGCGGCAATAGCAGATGACATATAGACTTACCAATTTCACCTTGAAAAAGTGAAAATGAAAAAACAAAAGAAAATAGCTAGGGTTGTTGAGGAGGCATGTGTCAACAGATAATATTTGAATAGGCTTGTTTGCTCAAGAGAGAAAACCTTATCAACCTCAGTAACTGAAATCAAGCAATTGTTAAGCAAAATAATCTACAAAATAAAGCTTCCCACAAGTCATATCAAGGCACCAATAAAAGGTATGCTTTAAACTTTGGCACACATTTATTTCAGAAATAAAGTCAACTCAAATTTCTGTTCTTGCAATGAATTCCTAGCTCTCCATAGTCCAAATGCAAATTTCACAAATCATCCGTTAATGATGAACTCCATCTAAAAAGGATAATACAAGGTCCAGCAGATGACCAAACTTGACATTATATTTTCAGTAAGTAAGAATTATACTTGTAGGTTTAACCAAGCTTTGTTTTGTTTATCATTTATTAACAATGAACTATATAAATATAACAAATTATGGTTCCCTACATTTTTCAGTAACTCGTGGAGGACCATAATTTTTTATCACAAGTTTTGAATTTTCTAAAGACGTGGTAAAGCAAAGAGAATTTGATCTCTATATTAGAGTTTTATTAAACATATTTCACAAATACAGTATTCATAAACTTAATAATGACCAGTTTGAAAATGTAAGACCACAAGCAAACTACGACGAGAAATATTGAATGACCAGCACAGAAAATAAGTGCAGATGAACTAACCCTTTATGGCTACAAGATGCAACTGCTTCATGCAACCAAGCAGAAACGCCTGGGAAAGAAGTTTTGAAGCTTTGAATTTTTTCGGCAGCTTCTTCTGAGCTGCATTCTAGTTGCTCGGCAAGGGAGTTAGCCCCCATCCCATACAAAATGCCATATATTAACTTTTTTGTGTGTTCTCTCTCCTGAGAGCTAATGGCAGATTCCAGCCTACCAGTCCATCTTGCAGCTATCATGGTGAAAACATCACCATCTGGCTTGCTTAGAAGTTCAATCAATGCAGAATCTTTAGAGAAATGAGCCATCAATCGCAGTTCTATTTGGGAGTAGTCAGCTGTTAGCAGCAACCAGTTGTCCTGCCACAATATAACAAAATAAATCCATATCTTGTCACAGATATTGATACAAATAAAGTGCCGTTGATAAACACAGCGAAGGAAGCATTACTTGTGTAGGGACAAAGAATTCACGAGCATTGATCTGATAATGACTGACATTTGAAACGCTTGAGTTGCTTTCATCATGATGTTGGGTTTTGAAGACTACTAAATGCTCAACACACTACAAAATCATCAATAAAAGATAAATTATCAAAATATTTCAAAAATCAATAAATTATTCATGTAGAACAGCAAAACAAACATATAAAACTAGCTATCACTAGAAAAACCTGGAGATTTGGTTCCTCCATTGAAAGACGTCCTGTAGCTGTTGAGGTCTGAAGCCAGTGCCCCTGTATTGTATATTTTTGGGACTTCATACACAACTGAGCCCGTGAACAAATTGATCCCAGTGTGCTGTACAAAAGCTTTGCCAAGGTTCTGTGTTCTTTGATAACTGAAATGATCGGATGTTGACCCCTAAAAACAAAAACATCAATTATGAAGACTCGGAAAATAAGGATATTTTGAGTTTGTTAATAGTCAGGGCATGAGAATCAAAAGGCATTCAGATGCAGAAAATATCATTAACAGATGCCAACCACAAATTCTAAAGGGTAGCTATTTTTCTATCATGTAATTATGATGCTAATGGGGAGACTAACATTCAGGCAATGATAAATGGGCGAATCAATCCAAATATTGATCCAATATTATGTTGGATTGCTCCAATATTTTGCTGAGATTTTATATCTATATAGATGGATCACAAGTCGCCTGAAAGGCTAAATTATTGTATGTAGAGCTGCTATTTTGAAAATGTGCTGCAACAAACTCTTAAAGCAAACAATTAAAAAGGAATAAATGTCTCAAAAATGAAAAGAGAGAAAAGAGAGTTCACCATGCTCAGACTGATCAAGCCTCTCTCGATCCCTTATTTATATGATTAAGGCAACATAATCCTAATAGTCTGGTGCTAACAACCTGTTACGTGCTTTTGTAACAGACCTAGTGGCAGGGCGAGAGAAGAAGGCAGTAGCATGGGCAATGTCTTTTTGCCTTTGCTCTTCCCTATCTTGGATGAGAAAGGAACAAGTCCATAAGAGGAATAGATGGAAGGTGATAGTTGGGTTATGTTTGCTTTGGGGGAACCTTAGGCTCCAGTTTGAAACATAAAAATGCCGGCAAAAGATCAACTTGCTTTCCTTATTCTGCTTCCCTTCATGGTTACATACAAATAAGGATAAATCTAAGAAATTCTAAAACTCAGCAACTGATAGAAAGAAAATCTCCTAAAGCTTGGAAATAAAAACAACTTAGAATAATTCAAAATTTCAAACTTCTAACAAAATCTAAGCAAACCTAACATCTCTTAAGGAGACTTATTCAAATCATCCCTACAGTTTATCAAGAATTTGTAGCAGCTTACAGCATCCATTCAAGAAGCTGGCCACATGCATGAAAGTAGTTCGTAGTGATAGATCACAATGACTCAAAATGAACCACTTGCAATATTAAAATGGACCACCAAATGACAACTCACATCCATGGACCAACACTTAGGTGGAGCAACAGAGAAGCACATAACGCAACCCAAGCTACGTCTGTTGAACCCACGAATAGTGGGTCCAAAGCTTACAACTGGACCTAGTTACATAAATTCCATAACAGCACAATAATCCCCAGAACAAAATTGAAGTCTCACAAATCAAAAAAGTACTTCATCCAACCACCATCTTTTATGTGTTTTAATATAAATCCCAAAGAAACGAATAAATATTAATCTATAGTAGAAAATGTTGCACACTACAAAACAAGGGCACAAACTAGGAGTCACTAATGGTTCTTTATGCTTTTTCTGACAATTTATATCAAAGTAAACCAGATTCTAATTCTTTCATCATTCACCAAGACCAAGCACATATCCTATTGGCAAATCATGGAATCACAGTGCAACTAAGATTTTCTCTGATTAAATCATGCCTAATTTATTACAGCTTCTAAAACTCAGTAACTGATAGCCAAGAAAATCCCCTAAGGCTTGGAAATAAAAACAACTTAGAATAATTCAAACTTCTAACAAAATCTAAGCAAACCTAACATCTCTTAAGGAGACTTATTCAAATCTTCCCTACAGTTTATCAATAATTTGTAGCAGCTTACAGCATCCATCTAAGAAGCCGGCCACATGCATGAAAGTAGTTTGTAGTGATAGATCACAATGACTCAAAATGAACCACTTGCAATATTAAAATGGACCACCAAATCACAACTCACATCCATGTATGAACACTGTAGATGAACCAACACTGAAGCACATAACGCAACCCATGCTACATCTGTTGAACCCATAAATAGTGGATCCAAAGCTTACAACTGGACCTAGTTACATGAATTCCATAACAGCACAATAATCCCCAGAACAAAATTAAAGTCTCACAATAAATCAACAAAGTACTTCATCCAACCACCATCTTTTATGTGTCTTAATATAAATCTCAAATAAACAAATAAATATTAATCTATAGTAGAAAATGTTGCACACTACAAAACAAGGGCACAAACTAGGAGCCACTTATGGTTCTTTATGCTTTTTCTGACAATTTATACCAAAGTAAACCAGATTCTAATTCTTTCATCATTCACCAAGACCAAGTACATATCCTATTGGCAAATCATGGAATCATAGTGCAACTAAGATGTTCTCTGATTAAATCATGCCTAATTTATTACAGCTTCTAAAGCTCAGCAACTGATAGCCAAGAAAATCCCCTAAAGCTTGGAAATAAAAACAACTTAGAATAATTCAAACTTCTAACAAAATCTAAGCAACCCTAACATCTCTTAAGGAGACTTATTCAAATCATCCCTACAGTTTATCAAGAATTTGTAGCAGGTTACAGCATCCATCTAAGAAGCCGGCCACATGCATGAAAGTAGTTTGCAGTGATAGATCACAATGACTCAAAATGAACCACTTGCAATATTAAAATGGACCACCAGATCACAACTCACATCCATGTACCAACACTGGAGATGGACCAACACAGAAGCACATAACGCAACCCAAGCTACATCTGTTGAACCCACGAATAGTGGGTCCAAAGCTTACAACTGGACCTAGTTACATGAATTCCATAACAGCACAATAATCCCCAGAACAAAATTAAAGTCTCACAATAAATCAAAAAAGTACTTCATCCAACCTCCATCTTTTATGTGTTTTAATATAAATCTCAAAGAAACAAATAAATATTAATCTATAGTAGAAAATGTTGCACACTACAAAACAAGGGCACAAACTAGGAGCCACTTATGGTTCTTTATGCTTTTTCTGACAATTTATATCAAAGTAAACCAGATTCTAGTACTTTCGTCATTCACCAAGACCAAGTACATATCCTATTGGCAAATCATGGAAGCATAGTGCAACTGAGATTTTCTCTGATTAAATCATGCTTAATTTATTACAGCTTCTAAAACTCAGCAACTGATGGCCAAGAAAATCCCCTAAAGCTTGGAAATAAAAACAACTTAGAATAATTCAAACTTCTAACAAAATCTAAGCAACCCTAACATCTCTTAAGGAACTTGAAGAGGAGGAGTAGGGAAAACAGGAGAGGCAGGTTCAACAACCAACTCATCGCTTAACCGGATACTGGTTTATTCAAGTATTTATTCAAATCATCCCTACAGTTTATCAATAATTTGTAGCAGCTTACAGCATCCATCTAAGAAGCCGGCCACATGCATGAAAGTAGTTTGTAGTGATAGATCACAATGACTCAAAATGAACCACTTGCAATATTAAAATGGACCACCAAATCACAACTCACATCCATGGACCAACACTGTAGATGGACCAACACAGAAGCACATAACGCAACCCATGCTACATCTGTTGAACCCATAAATAGTGGATCCAAAGCTTACAACTGGACCTAGTTACATGAATTCCATAACAGCACAATAATCCCCAGAACAAAATTAAAGTCTCACAATAAATCAACAAAGTACTTCATCCAACCACCATCTTTTATGTGTCTTAATATAAATCTCAAAGAAACAAATAAATATTAATCTATAGTAGAAAATGTTGCACACTACAAAACAAGGGCACAAACTAGGTGCCACTAATGGTTCTTTATGCTTTTTCTGACAATTTATATCAAAGTAAACCAGGTTCTAATAATTTCTTCATTCACCAAGACCAAGTACATATCCTATTGGCAAATCATGGAAAACTAGTGCCACTAAGATTTTCTCTCAATTCAAGCACTTTAATGCCCTCATCTGCCCTCACAGCTTAAGGCACATCTGCCTCTATGGTCTAGCAACTTGGCACACACAAAAGTAAATCATATTGTTGTTTTAAAACTTTCCCAAAAGCCTCATCATAAAAGACTAGTCCAAGTTGTTCTATGTTGCTCTAATTGTGCCAAAGTCAAATGTTTGGTTATAACTCTTTTCTAAAATCAAAGCATATCAACCAGCACTGTCATAAGTCTCTGAAAAAATGTAGCATTTAGCTCTTTTGAGACAGGTCAAAATTCATATCTCTATTGGTCCAACCATCAAAGTTCAAAGAGTTAAGTGTGGGCCTAGGTTCTTGGTTCCTTTCGTTCTAGCATGGAAATGTTGAGTTTTACCATATGAAGATGTCAATAGATTACAACAAAAAAAAACATAAAAGCATGAATTACTACTTTTGAGTACTTAAACCAGAGAATGGAGAAATTTCTTGGTGAGAAACTACACCCTGACAAAATTTTCTACTTTCTAGGAACTCTGGGTCAATTGGATACTTGGATGCAACATGACACTCCTTGGGATTTTAATAATGTGGTATCTTGTCAATGCCAGATCAAAGTGCCAACATGCGTACAATAGTTCAAAGCTTGCTGACAAAGACTCAAAAATGACACTCTAGTCCAACTGTGAACCCTTCAGCTCTTAGCAACTCCATGTGCCACGTAAGATTTATCTAGAGTTTCTAGAAACCTCCAACAAGACTCATGAATTTTTATTTCTTGCTGGCATACTATATGTGTGTATAACATGAAATCAAGGATTTATTAACACCCACAATATTTGGCACGTCACCATGGCATATTATTCAACTAATATGTGCATACATTTGTATCTAATTCTTTATTATTTACAGAAGTTCCCGTGTTGACTTCTTTTTTTTTTTGCTTAAGAAAAAGGGGAAGGGGGGAGGAAGGGACAAGCCCACCCCCGCATAGCAGCCCCCACTGGGCCCCCACCCCGTCAGGAGAATGTTCAATGCGGGTAGAAATGACCGTGTGTTGGGCACCCTAGCCGGTTTTACTCATACCCTCCCCATCCGTGGGCCCGGCTCGGTTACTCCTCTGGGCTCCGGCACGAATACCACGTGTGAGTACGTCACACTTGGCACCACCGAGGCTACCAACAGAGCGATACGCCCTTTCAGACCCCGTGTCCGAGCAGGGAGCATTCGGTCTCCACAATTTAATCGACGCCCGTGCGTTTCGAACTCGGAACCACTTGGTCGGAAGTAAGGCCACGCTCCCACTGGGCTACCACCTCAGTGGTTGTTGACTTTGTTTAATGGACAAGAGTTGAACACTTTTGGACATTTAACAGTTGGCACCATGCCAAGTGCATAGTAACCACTAGATATCTACCCCCCTTTAAAGCCACAACCACCTCAATGAGGATAAGCAATTCAAAAGATTGACTTTTATCAACATTCCAGCAGTTGCATGACCTTCTTGAGATGGTATTGAAGTTCATATTGATCAAACATCAAAGACTAATCCATATGCTGTCACCAATCTAATAATTTAGAGTACATATTACAATTTCAACTCACTGGAACAATAATCCAAACTAAATATTACACTTCCAACTGCAAGTTCAATCAAACCAAACACTACCTCTAGCGCCAAAGAAATCTGTACACACGCGCACACACAGATATATGTATATCTACTCAAACTCAATTCACCTTTTGGCCCGCGAAAGCAGCCAGCCTCTTAATGGCTTTTATTTAGTCATGCATCCCACAGCTTAGATATAACATTAAAATAACATAATGAGCAGTGACTGACTATCTATCTTCACCATCAAAAACAAAGACTCGAAAATTTACATAAACCAGCAACCAGAATATTCTACTTAGGGAGCCACATCCACTTTGGGAGCTCCTTATAGTACTGCTGCAGCATCCATTTTTGAGGCATTCCTTGCTCTAAATTTTGAACAACTCTTCCCCTCTTCCTCACCAGACACCCAAAAGATATAGAGAAACAGTAGACCGTCCTTCAGCATAAAATCGACCACTTTCCACCCCAAACATGCAATTTTCTTTCTGATTCCGTGAGGCAGATCAGCCTTTCCCTTTTCCTTATATCCTATAACAAGTAAATACATAGAGGGAAAAATCTTCTCACTGCACCTATTCAATTGTTGCAAATGATTGAAGTATTAGAAAACTGAAAATTGATTTTTTTTTTTTTTATCTACAAAACACATATTGGATTCACCGCTTGTTTTTCTTATAGTATGAGATTGTGTATACGAGATCACTGTAAAAGGTAGGAATGATAAAATCACATGTTGCAAGAGTAACCTCAACAAGTTAGAATAATTATGCACAAGAGATTTCATGCCCACATGCACAATGCCTACCTTGAATCCAAAATGCATGAGACATATTTTAACATCACAATAAAAGTAGAATTTGATCTCAAATATAGTTTATATTTTCCTTTTTCATATATGTTTCTTACATTTTATATCAGTCCCAATAAATTCTTCAAGCTTGCTATAACATACTTGAAATCGAAAGCTAAAGCTTGATCAAGTTTAAATGTCCAACACAAGGTTTTAAACATGAAACAGAAATGCAATGAATGACACAAAGGGGAGAACAAGTGGCATCTAAACCATCGAGAACCAATTTTGGGTAGGTTGCCAATAGCATACTTGCAGCAGCCATCTGGATTTCAGCTGCATTAGAGGGACTGACCACTCTAATCTTACAGGACATCCAGTAACCCATTCATGTAGTCATGAAGAAAAGATAACTCTCCGCAGAAAAGTTCCCCACATGATGCCATTACATCATAATGAACAAAAAAAAACATGTTCAGACTGCCAGTGTGAGGCTGTTTCGAGAAAAGATCTAGCGGGTATTATTGAGGGCTCATTTCTAGGGGTGGCAAAATAGGACCCGACCCGCCAACCCGACTCGTGTTCGACCCGCCATAAACAGGTTTAGGTTTGGCCTAAACAGGTTCGGATCGTAAACAGATTGACCCGTTTAACCTGTTTATTAATTGGGTCGGATACATGTTTTAGATGTCTGACCCGTTTAACCCGTTTATAATTTGATGCACATAATTCCTCTTCTTTTTTTTTGCTAGGACCACAGTTCCTCTTTCGTTTCCCCATTTCCCCCTTCCTCTCTACCCGAAGCTCCATGGCGGAAGATCTCCACCCCCTCCGAGCCCCACCTCCGCCGCAAGCAGTGGAAGATCTCCTCCTTAGCAGGCGATCACCCCCGCCACCCCTGCCATCCAAGGACCCCTGGAAGCTCCCCTCCAAGACTCGTCCCCTCACCATCCTCAGCCTCGACGATCCCCGCGACGCCCCCGACCTTCCCCCGCCCTCCTCCTCCTCCGGAGCCTCCGGCGCCACCGAGGACAGGGTCGTCTTCCCTGTCGACAATATCTCGGAGCCCATCGCCGTCGCGATCTGGCCGGGGGTCCGAGATGCCAAGGCTCGGCGGGCCGTCGCAAGGAGGGTGAAGTCAACCTGGACTTCCAAGATCGACGAGGGCACGGACGTCGCCGACTTAAAATCGAGCGGCGAGGAGGACGCCGGAGACGAAGGGTACCGAGAGTTTGACGACCTCCCGAAGGGGGAATCCGAGAGCACGAGGGTGGCGGCGGGGGCTAGGGTTAGGGTTTCCAGCCCTTCCCTCTCTCCGTTCTCCTTCTTCGGTCCTCAAGACCCCGAGCCCACCCTAGCGGCTTAAGGTTAGGGTTTCAACGTCGACGGCGGCGGCGATGAGAAGGTACGAGTTCTGCGGCTCCGCAAGGTATGCTTTCTCCACCTCCGTTAGGTTTTCATTGTCCTTCGGTTTAGGTTGTCGGATCCATCGAACCCCTTAGAGCCCAACCCTTAGGTTCTCGGCCGCCCAGCTCGTCAAACACTTTGCTCATCTTCGTTCTTGAGACAGTGGTGATGGATTAATCAGGATGAAATACATCCTAATCACTTATCACTGCCTCATCATTATAGAAATTGATTTTATGTTGGGTTGGGCAGGTTAAACAGGTCGGCTCAGAATGGGTAGGGCTTAATAGATTAAATAGGTCAGGTCGGGTTGGACAAACAGGTTACCTGTTTATTAAACAGGTTAAAGAGGTCGGATCGGGTTACCTGTTTATTAAACAGGTCAGGTTCAGGTTGTAATTCCTGACCTGTTTAATAAACAAGTCGGATTCAGGTTTATGATTTTCTGACCCGACCTACATATAACCCGACCCGTTTATGTTTGACCCGACCCGATTGCCACCCCTACTCATTTCTAGATTGTAGAAAACCACATTACACTTTAGAAGCTGATGAATCTTTATCTATTATAAATTAATCAGAGAATACATCATGGGAGCTTTTAATTATCTGTCTATTTGACAATATTACTGCAAATTCAAAAAATTGAAGATCCAGCACCAGCACTATATAACTGTTATTGTGGATTTTTTTTGAAATTACTATCTCATTGACAAAATATGGATTCTCCCTAGGACTTTTTATTTTAACCTTTGCAATGAAATGTTCCACCAAAATATATCAACAAATAGCACCACAGATTAACAAAAGAATGAGGAGAGAGAAAAACACGGATACCTTAATAGGTCTAAGGCATGCTTATCTGTGCTAGGATGCCGCTTCCCTTTATTGCAACTCTCAGGTATGGGCAATTTTAAGTGTGTAAAAAGGACATTTGCAATGTCTGCAGCTGTATAAAGTGAAAAAGGCATGCCAGCAAGTCTATAAGCTTCCTTCTCAAGTTCTTTCAGCTTGCTCATTAAAGCATGCCTTGCATGAAGACATGCCTCCATGTCAACACCTATGCCCCAAAGTTCCATGTCTGCGAGGACTTTAACCTATGATGTGTTCATAGAATTTATTGTTAATATATAAATTCATCTAGTGATATGAATCTGTTAATGTTTACAAACATGAATGTCCAGTAAACAGTCACTCAAAAGTAATTATAGCAAAGGATACCAGTGGATTCTCAATCCTGGTAAGAACTTCAACCAGGCCCTCCGAAACAAGAAGCTTCCATAAAACAGAAACCAGAGCTCGTACTTGGGCAGCTCGTCTACAACAACCATTATGTGCAGCCTCATGTATTTGATTTCTCCACCTACCATCCCGACTAGCAGCTGCTGCAGCCTCACTAGATAATCGTTTCTTGACAACCTAGCCCATATATAAATTTATTATAAAAAAAAAGAAAGAAAATTGGGTGACAATACAATGCACAAATCCTGAGTACACTTGTATCCATATTTCATGATAAGCTAAGAACATGAAGAAGCAATAAATATTAATTTGGTTACAACACAGATATTATGCTTCAACATAGGATCGCAAGTTTTTAAAAATAAATAAATAAATGTACCTTCTCAAGGATTGGAATGGATTTGCTTTCCTCATCAGGCGAAAGGATCCATGCCAGCAAGCATATGTCGATTCCATCATTCACAGAGACAGATGGCAATGAAATATATGAATTGTCAATAAGCTCAATGTCATTCAGCTTTTTATACTCGACACAGAGCCTTCTGAATCTCTGAATAGAAATACAAGGATATTTGAGAACCTGAATCTGATTTTTCAGATTCCATGTTATTTTTCTAACGCCACCTTTTCCCATAATTTTAGCTATCCTTTTCCATCTACTTAGAGCAACCTCCCAGATGTCACATTTATCAAGGTTGCCAGAAGCCACCAGATCCTTTGAAAAGTTGACATAAAACACTGGTGAATTTTCCCAACAGATAGCTAAGCCAAAAACTTCAAATAAGATGGAAGGTTGAAGTTCTGGTCGTTTAAAGAAATGAACATCAAAACAAAATTCCCCAACCGCACCCCACTGATCTAAAAAGGAATCAAACCCGCCAGGAAAATTACTGGCCTTAATGGGACCTTTGTCAGAAATGTCTCCATTACTGTAGTTGGGTCCATCTACTCTGCCCATGTCCCCTCTCTTTGGATCATAACCTAGTGTGACATCAAGAATACCATTTGCATGGCTTGTTGATTCTGGAATGTGAGAATCCCCTGATGTTCCCACATCATGATGATTTACTTTATGAGGAGAGCCACTGGTTACAATAGAAGCTTTTATTAACATCCCAGCAACGGTGCTGATACTGTTATGCTGCACTGCTTCAGCTGTGTTTCCCCCTCCAGAAGCCTCTGCCATTATATCCTTCATATCGGTTGAATTTTCTTTCTTAATTTCACGAGAACTATGATTATAACTAATACTTGTGTTATCTGCATCACGAGCAGCAAGTTGAGTGTCTCTTACAGCTTCTGCTCCATTGAAGCATGATAAAGCAACTTCACCAGCAGAGGTAAAGCTACCTCGTCCAGAGCTATCCTCAGCAGTGGTAGAAAGTAAAGGTCGTGAAAACTGGGGAACATGAACCCCAAGTGATTTGAAAACAGAAAAGGCAGCAATTCTTGCTTCTTCTGCTTGGTCAAGAATGATTTTGCGCGCACCATTTTTTATCTTCTTAGCCACTCCCAAATGCAGGCGACGAAGGGCTGAATCATCTAGACATCCATCAATCATAATTAGCATAACAAGCTTATACAGTAAGAAAGAAAGAAGAAACTGGAACTGAATAGCAGTATATCACCAAAATAAAAACACAAGTAAATTAAATAAGATATTAACATGCAGTAAAGCATAAAGCATAAAACTTAATGATAGCTAGCACAGAAGGCAGATAATAGTAGAGTCTAACTGATCTTCCAAAGCTATGAGTGTGGACGATTCCAATTCTCTAAAGCTTGAGCATTGAGCATGTTGCAGCAAATGTTAAATACCTAACTTGGAGGTATTAACATATAAACAAAAACCATCATAATTCACACTACCAAGACACAAATATGAAGGAAAGCATCATTTAAGAGGTGTCATAGTCATTGATATCATTCCTTTCTCATTTGCACAACAACATAGGCTTACATGTCAAGATAGCTTGATCCATCGGAGGAGAGCTTCTTCTGGAAAAACACCGCTACTCCCTCTCACCTCCCTTCTCCACCATTCCCTACACCTTTCCACCCCACTTCAACCTCCTACCTCCCCTTCCCTCCCACATCCCCCTCCATTCTTAACCATCATTCTTGTTGGCTCAGAGGAAGAGAACAACAATGTGAGTGATAGAGAGAGAGAGAGAGAGACAAGATGTGAAAGAAGGGGAAGAGAGAGGTGGCAGAGAAGCATTGTTTTGGTTAATAGATCCAACAAATTTGACTTTCTTTAGATTTCTGTGGTGCGATATGAAATGATTCCTTCTACACTAAAGAGAAGCAAGGTCTGTCTCTCTCTCTATCTAAATCATATAGCCCTAGTCAATGATTTGGGACCACCAAAAAGATACACATCAATTAATTAGTACATTATGCATTGACAGCTATTGAAGAACAGAAGAATGAAAATAACATAAGTCATGTAAATCATCAAGAGAGAGAGAACCTTGACCAGCCCATGCAGAAGATTCAAAAAGAGCTTTTGCAATCACAGAAACAGTTGCTTCAGCAATGGCAAGAGGAGTGCGTAGACCAGCCTTATAAAGTGCCCTTGCTCGTGAGCCCTGTTTCACAAGAAAAGCAAGTAAAGATAAATGCAAATGTCAGACAAACTGATAAACTAAAGTGAACATCAATCTGCACTGACATAAATCATACAAGGAAACAACGGAAAGCAACGTTACCTTAACATATGGGATCGCAGTAAGCTCCGCAATCTCTGCTCTCACTCCAAATGAGACCCGATTTTGGAACTTGGCAACAAGACCTTCTAAATCATGCCAACCAAGTCTTTCACAAAATAATGACACCATCAAAGCAAACCTGCCGGCATTTTCTTGTAAGGCCTGAATCATGCCTCTGGCTACTTTGAAAGCCTCACAAACATCAGAAATAGGGACCTCCTACAAACAATAAGCATCAGAAATCCATTCATAGTTGTAGAAATCAAAACAATGTATTAGAAAATTGGCAAGCTTCTGATATAACTATAGTATGCAGCAATGCATTAATATATTAATAACACCAATAAAAACAGCACAAGTAAGCTAAAAGGGAATTATGCAGGCATTGAGCATCCTATTAGAACACCTGCTGAAAGCATGCATGCACTTACACAAGTATTTCAGCTTACATGATTTTCATGCCTTAAAGCAGCCGATACCCTGATCAAGTCAGTAATACAGGGTAATCTATGGTGCATATTTTGCAATGGTAAGCGATCATATTTTCTGTTCCAAGTTCATCGATGTACAGGGTAACCTTCATTCAACATGTCATGTTCCAAGACCTGTGTCGGTCAGCAACCAGTTCGGTACGGTATTGCCCTCTCTCTCTCTCTCTCTCTCTCTCTCTCTCTCTCTCTCTCTCTCTCTCTCTCTCTCTCTCTCCCCCCCCCTGCCAGTTTACCATTTTGAATGCTAGAACCATCCCGGTCCGCCGCCGGCATGGCTAAGTGCGCCCTGAATCGGGTGGTTCGGGACAATTCCGCATTCCTTCGTTTTCTTTACACACAAGTACATAAAGGTAATCGACATGCCAACATGCAGCGGGTTGAAATATTTGAATAATAAGGGGGAGGGGGGGTGTTACAGAAATCAGCAGCTAAATGATTTCATAAGAGCAGGAACAAGTACACCAGCGTACATAATCAGCCCAAACTTACAAACTAAGAAAAAAAACATAGTTAGTTAATGTACTAAAATCACAGCATGATACGAAGATAAAATATTTTAGCAAGTGTTATTTAGAACAAGAAGACCAAAAATGTTAAGTATGAGCAGAGTATCTGCTTTTTTATAGCTAAACAATGTGCATATATGGTGGCATCATTCATGTATTATAAAACAAAATTAAAAATGAAAGGAAAGCGAGAGAGAGGGGAAGAGAGACTAAATACATACAATTAGCACTATGTGATCATGAGGTTATCTCCTTCAGATACATGATGCTAACAGGAAAAACATTAACATATAACTAGATTATCAAGGGAGCTAATTTATATTTAGGAGAACAGTGGGCAAAACAATATACAGCTAGAAGATAAGGATGACACCTGCACAAGTCTCGACAACATAAGTGCAACATAAAAGCGTTTGCAGACACGAAGAGTCTCTTCACTAGAAATTGTGCTAGTTTCAGTGGCTACACTCCGTGTTTGCAGTCTGTTGTGCAGCATTTTCTTTCTCCCTCTCAGTTTTTCTTGAAGAGCCATCGGTGCACCATGGGCCATGCGCATCAAGAAAGGTTCCACCACCCCAACTCGATTTCCAACTGACTGCAATCCACAGGTTTCAGAGAAGACATTAGTGGCTCTTTGAAACAGAAAGCACTTGACAGACCAGAACCAATTGAATCAAATGAAATGTTGCCACCCATGTTTTAAGCTCATGCTTGACAGTACTCAAATTTGTGTTTGTCAAGTCATAACAAGTAACAGGGACCAAAGTTTCCTGCTTGATAAAGAGTCTCAGAAGTTTTCTCGGCCATAACAGACTCTTCATGTTTTTTACGATAAACAGTAAATTGATGGCACATCAGACCTCAACCTTGCAAGTCAAGAATATCAACAAAAATGTTGTAGCATGATAATATAACTAACAGGAAGTCAAATGCACCTCTACAAAAACTTTGCACAGTACGTGTCGGTAATGGAATAGTGTAGTTCTAATGTAACATTAGAAGCATAGCTAGAATGCTATAAAAATGCACAAAATCACTCGCAAGAGCTAGTGGCCCAGCATGTATAATACAAGGCTATAGCCCCTCAGATATAAGACACCAATACAGTAATTAAGAATACGCTGGATCTGCAGAAACAATACAAAGATACATAGCCCAGTACATGCTGGTGTCTTTAACTTTCCGTCATTCACAAAGGAAATGAGGCAATGTAGTCAGTAAACACATGCATGTAATCCGTAACTGTGACAACAGGCCATAATTGCAGTAGCACACAATAAGTATATGCTAGTGCTAAAACCCACAAGGCCTCAACCATTGTTTACTTAACCCCCATATGCTCCAACCATGCTAGCCAAATCCAGAAAAAAAAGGTGTTTTGATACTTGTATATGTGATTTTGGAAGAAACAAAGACCATGTATCAAAAACTTTCCTACTCTATTTCTTCATAGCATTGCTTTTTGATCACATCTAAGTTTTGTCCGATGGAGTCTTAATTCTGACTGAAAGCTAAGGACAAAGGGAGAAGAAGGGAGAGCAAGGATCACTGGGGGACGCTAACAACCCTACCCAGGAGCTGGAGCTAGTTTAAAAGACTCAGCCTAAAGACAAGGCAAGAGAGAGAATTATATAGTGACTCATCAAGGCTTCTTCGACTTACATGGTATAAATGTGAGTTTGTGCACACAAAAATGAACACATGCAACCTTAGCAAGCTATCAGAATATCGTGTTCGGAATCAAAGCAAGGTTTGCAGAGTGAGATGATCACATTACTTGGTCAAGCGCCGATAATTCCATAAACCTCTCATAGTATAATTCCCAATCCGGTTCAACTTCAACATTAATAGGAGTTACAAGGTAAACTAAATGCAAATCAGATGCAAGAACAAATCCTTCTCTTGCTCTTGACAGATCATATAGGACAACCTGCAGAAAAATAATATGCAAAGTCAAGCAAAAATAAGTAAATTAAGTCTAGGAGAGCACACTGTAAAATAAAATTGGGCAAAATACAAAACAAGATGAGTCGCAAAATCCCTACAAGGGATTCTTCAGGCGTAAGAGAACTGCCAAAAGCTGCACGTCCAAGAGGAGTTGTGCTGTACAACTTAGTCTCTTCATTCCATTCAAGAAAATTTTTATGGCATAACCATCGAAGGGAATCTTGAGCTGATTTTACGACTTCTTGAAATGGTACAGTAGAATTGAGGAGAGTGCATCTAACATATCGATGAATGTCACTTGCAGTTTGAACAATCCCACCAGCAACAACCTCCATGATTGCTTGAGTCATCCCATTTTTATCTTCAGAGAGGCAAGACTGCAAGGGAGGGCAGCTATCATTAAGGATAGCAGCAATTCTTTTGACCTCATCAGGCTTGCATACAAGTATCTGATTGGGACAATAAAAAGAATTAGAAGATCCATGCTTCCTTAAAAACATATTGTCAACTTCCAAAAGAGTTTAAAGAACAACCACAAGCTTTAATTGTGAATTCAACATAATAAAAAATATTTACTTTAGGTAACTAAATCGAGAATAAACTTGTAAAGAAGAGCAGCTTACACTCTCTCCTCTTGCGTCTATTCCAGTTCGACCTGCACGACCAGACATCTGTCTATAGCGCGTTCCATCAATGAAATCGCGACCAACCCGTGGTTGTCGAAATATCACCCTTCTGGCAGGCAAATTAACTCCAGCAGCCAAGGTAGATGTAGCAGTCAAAACACGTACAAGGCCTTTACGGTAGCATGTTTCAACGATCTCTCGCTCCTCGACCTGTAAGGCATTCCACAGGAGTAGTTCAGTGAGGACAAAGGAAGCAAATTGGCACCTTTGTGGGATTTGCATTTATTTGTTGAATCACATTCATCAAAATTATCATAGTGAAATTCAGATTTCTGACTATACAAGGAAAAATGGGAAAAGAATGACACTGTAAATGTGAAGTGAGGTTTAGAAATAATACGGCTGGATTATTGGCACAGATGTCCCATTGCAATGCAAATTCAGGTTGCCAGTAAGGCAAACCCCAAGGATATCGGAGCTTCAAGCAAACTATATAAAACTAAATACCTAAAATCTTCAATGAAACTTGCAATATAAGAGGGCCAAAGAAAATAAGGTTACTGAAATCCAGGTATTGTCAAGCAATAGCATGTAAAAATTAGTCACAAAATTATTGCACTTCGATAAACATGTATAAAGAGAGATATAGTGCATGCATATGGTCATCAATCAAAAAACAGGCAATAAAAGATGAATAATGTGTACATGTGCATTACAGATAAAAAACATAGGAACTACCGTAAGGCCGGCATGATGATAAGCAACACCAGAAGGCAGTGTTTCTTCTAATATAGGATCTAATCCAGCAGGACACCTCCGCAAGGCCCCAATGGCAGAGGAAGCATCATTGAACTCACAGTCAACAACTTCATGTCCGCCAGCAGAAAATTTCTTTAAGAACCTAGAGACATGCCTTGCAGTTGATTCACATCCTTTTCTACTCGAACAAAATAATAGCACTGAGTGACCTTCTTGAACAACCTGGATCGAGGTGAATACAAAACAGCAAAAGGATTTCATAAACAAATTAAAAATAAGATTCAAGAATTTTATGCAGCCAAAGACCTTAATATTATAAGCTTAAATTTTCTACAACTCATACAAAATTGCAAATTACCTCATTGCAGAGTTCCACAATGTGATCTGGGTCTTTACCCCCAAAATCAGCCGTTTTGGGGATCTTTCGAACAACATTCATTTTTTTGTCAAAAATGGTATTCCCAACTTTGATATACTCCTCTAGCGGAACTGGTCGGAAATCAGTCTCATAAAGTGCAGCCTGCAAATTCGACAAAGAAAATTGTCAGCAAAGTCTAGAGATGAAGTTTCTTAAACTGGCAAAAAATTATGAGAATAATCCATAAAGCCAACTACGTATAGTTGAAAGATTTTGGTTATGTTACTGTTTATGACAGTACATAAGTTGAACATTAGAAATATGTATTGGATGTATCATTTTTCTAGCACTCTTTTACTTCCCCTTGTTATGTTGACAAAATCTTATTGCTCAGAAAATAGTACATTGGGCATCCTGTCTTTCCTTTTGAGCAATTCCAGCACTTCAATAGAGACAAGAATAGCTAATCTTTACTTACTTGTAGCCAATCAGCTACAGCTGCTACATTTGCCATGGTGGCGCTCATTCCAACAATCTGCAAACCATGAGATGGGTCAGCTTTCCCGCTGCTAGAACCCGAACTTTCTCCACTAGATGATTCTGAGTTTCCTTCACCAGATGCATAACGAAGCTTTGTCAACATTAGCTCCAGCAGATAACCTCTGTGTTGATCACCAACCTATGATGGCAACTAATTACTTTTAAATAATTATAACCAACAAGAGTTACCTCCAAGGTGACAATTTATGACAGCCACCAGAAAAAGACACTCCACAAAGTAGACGGAGGCAAAAGGAAACGAACTAAGTTACAGTCAGCTACGCACACTATGAACAGAATAACTTCAGTGAAATCATTTATTAATTATTTGAACTAATAGACACTCTGGCATTAAGTGAATAGATACTTTTTTCACAAATGTCTTATCTAAAAACTCTAATGAGCATGCCATTCGTCACAATAGTACAAAAGAGAAAATTAAAAAAAAACAGAGAGCTCTAGGTTTGACCCACAAGTGTGATCTAAAGGCACCAGGCCTGTAAAGAAGAAATACAGCTGCACAAGACTAATGTGTAAATTCTATAACTACAAATTCATGTAATTACGAATACTATCGTAATAGTGAAACAATATGAATCACACTTCAAAGGTCACAACTGTAATGAACTAACACAAGTCAACCAATTATATAGATTCAATTATGCAATTACACCTAAAAGATCATGGCTGTAATAACTCGTACTTGTCATAGGAGAACCAACTTGGAGATTCTAATGTTCTATCCTCAAGATTCCCTCATTTATGACCAAAATGCCAAAGCCAACCCCAACTTCAGAGTCAAAATGGTCATTGTTTATCAAAAAGATAAAAAAGAAAAAAGAAGTATAGCAGCAAAGGATTGTGAGAAAGAGAGAGAGCGAGAGTAAAACAGCTTGCCAGTCATCATATGGTATGGCTCGCGGTTGGAAGCAGCCTTAAAAGGACAATGGTTTGTCCAAAATGGTAGGATTAGAGACCTGCTGTTATGCAAAGTGTTTGGGGAACGTTTTGGGCCTCCTAGGCAATGTAGTTCGGGTTGCTATTTTGACAACGAATAGAGTTGAATTGTCCTGTTTCACATATATGCTTAGCTGGGGGAGAGAGACATGAGGACTGTGTTTAAAGATCTTTAGATGTCTTTACATGGGACCTCATGGGAAACTTTTAAAGAGTTGTAGGCCTGCAAGTCAAAAAAGAATCTCTTTCAAAAACTGATCATTTCTTCAGATTATACACCCTGAGCCAGCAAGAAAAGTGATATCTATACATGAAAGTGGAATGTCTTGTAAGAGAAATTCATCCAATTTTCAAGGATCCAAAAAACAATAATCAAGTTACGTTCATCCAATTTTCTTTCCATGTTCCATTACATTCTATTGATGCATGTATTCAAGCAAACCAGATAGCACTGATAATCTGGGTCTCCAGATGCTTTGGTTTTTTAGCATGCTTTACCATGGCAGCCTGGAACAACTTGCAGTTTTACGGAAGTAAACTGCACCACACATGGTTGACAGAATCAAATAGTTCAAGGGCAAACACAAAAATAAGATAAATATTTTGAGACAAAAATATGCTTCAAGCTATACAACCTGTACAGTATTGGATCTACATCTCAAATTATTGCATGTTAGAGAAAATAAATATAAAAGCTATAAGTTTAAACATTTTCGTCTGCTAAAAAGTAAATCTGAAAAGCAGATACAATTAGAAAATGATAAAAATGAAACCTTGATGTAAAAATCATAATTTGAAAATATGTATAACTATATGCAAGGAAATAGACAAATAGTAAGCTTTAACTGATCTATGTGGGATTAGTTTTATGCATAGTGCTTCCAATTATCTTATCCAAAGCTAAATACTTCTCAGTTGTACATTGCCCAAATTATCCCTTTGTTATCCGCCCTCATTCTGAACCCTTCACAGTTCGCACCCTTCAAATCAAGGGATTTATGCCATAAAGCAAACCTGGTCAGACCATCTCAGAGAGTTTTCGGTCATATAATGTCTATTAATGATACTACTGAGAAGTAGAAAATCCTCCAAGAACTTGATCCTTCATGATTTGAACAAACGTGCACTTCAACATTTCCATCCCATTTACATTTTTCTCATATACCATTCTCATTTCTCAATAAACTAACCTCACATAAAAAAGACAGTCTTATACTTCCAATCAGTGATTCATGAGGATTTCAGGTAGAACAATTTAATGTAGATAACCAAGGAGGGCAAAAGGTGATACATTAAAAAAGAAAAGAATATTAGAGTTGTAAAATTGCATAAAAAAGCTAAGAAACAAGATTCAAGGATGTTTCAATTTACCATATGAAGTTCATCTATCACAATAATTCCGAGTTCAGAAAGGCGACCTTCTTCTAACAATCTGTTAATTAAAGAGTTTGCCTTCTCTATTGTACATACAGCTACAGAAGTGTCTTTTGGAAGTGATGCACCACCCTGATTTCCATAAAAGCTGCGAACATGCTTCCCAAGTGGCTCAAGAAGTAGTTCCAGGTGTTCGGCCTGCAAGAAAAGATAACAGCCATAGCCATTAATAGTACATGTAAAAGTTTCTAACTTACAATGGGTCTTTAAGAAACTTCTTGGCTACAATTAAGTCACTAAAAGCACCTTTTCAGCACAAATTGACACATAAGGAAGTACAAGCAGCGCCATTTTTCCAGTCGATATAACTTGCCTCAACATCAAAATCTCCGCTACAAAACTTTTACCAGCACTGCAGTGCAGCAAAAAGGATATGTTATAGAAATGCCTCAAATTTCAAATGCTTGACATGAAAAGCATGCAGGAGATCATACAAAGAATTACTGTGTACAGTTAAAAGGTCTTGAGATAAAAGTAGGGAAAGATATTGATGGCACATATGGTCACATAATAAGGAGGTTATAAGACACAAGAAATAGCAAACAACAAATTAAATGATATTGCTTACGATCTTAACCATGTTTAGGCCAACAGCATAAAAGCGTATCAGATTACCTTGTCAATAAGTTCTGACACCATGCACTAGCTTAGATCAACACAACCATCGTAACACAGGGAATAAGATTTCTTCAAAATAAAAATGCATTCTTAAGATGAAAACCTTTTGTGATCATATGGACATCTAACCATAAGAAAATAAATGATTAAAGCAATGCACCCATATATTGGATTTTACAGTTACCAGATATTTAAGATGCATTACATGTTGGGAGATTGATATGTTGTGCTCAAGTTAACAAATTACAATAACCCAACCACATAGATTTTATTTTATTCTGCCTGGATCGTATCAATGATCCAGTTTAACAGCAAAAATATTGATTTAATCCACAAAATCATAGACTATAAGTACACAAATTATGAAATTATTTAATACATATTGTGAACAACAATCAGCACAGACATCTAGAGTGACTTACGATGCCAGATATCTGAACTGGTAAAAACTATGGTTTACTTGTTCAAAACAATTGAAATACTGGCAGAAAGCAGTAAAAATATTGCCTAAATTCAAAAACAATTGGATGGAATGACATATCTTATCATGCTCAATGCAAAGTCTTCTTAGAGTTTTCATATCTATTTGTGCCAGCACATGCCAAGAGTTGGCATGCACAACATGATAAGTCATTATGCCTAACCACAAGTATAACACATGATATTTTTATTCCTTGGGTTCATCTAGGTATGCTGAACAAGTGAAAACAAGAAAACAAGTAACAATTGGCAAGGTTGATTCTCATGAACTTTAAAGTATTTATAACAAATACCTGGTTGATGCACAATAGACTAGATTTCTTTTCTCCAAGACGCCATCTACAAGGAGACATTCGACCTACAAATTCAACCAATCGATATTGTAAAAAAAATATTAAGCTTCTGCTGAGTATCATCATAACATGAATTTGTACAGCCATTTTCAAATTTATTGTCTTCGATAAATCTTATCCAGCTCTGCAATTATTATGAAATTTGTAGAGAAAATCTGTGACCATACTACAGTGCACTAGAATAAACATGTCAAAATACAAAAAGAGAGAAGCACCATGGCAAGATTGAAAATTCAGAAAATCAAAATATAAATCAATATCAATACACATATACACATACATACATGTATATGTGCACAGAAGTACATACTTCATGTGTTAAGCATTACAAAAATGTTGGAATGATCCAACAACAAAAATGGAAGCAAACTACATAAACAGTATGGCAAGGTAAAATTTGAAATAAAAACACAAGACACTTTACAGATTAAATATTGAGACCAATCAATCAATACATATATAAGTAACTATGTGAATAATGTACTTTAGCATGCATCTATCACACACGCATTTGTGCAAGCATAACAGCACCAGCGCATATCGCTACATACATATAAAATCTAACTATAATCGTTTGTCCTATTTATCACCTCCCAATTGCCACCTTCATATCCCCCTCCTCTTCTCTCCCTTCCACTCGCCTCCACCACAAAGGGCATGTGTATGTGGTGCCAATCACTTAGCACACTCCAGGACCTCAAACAAAAAGGAATAATGCAAACTTAATGGAGCAAAAGGAGTAAATAAACCTGCTCAAAATAAATGAAAGTGAAGAAATGGAGAAAGAAGTACAAGAACCAAATTGAATAGATAAGAGGTTAAAATGAGCACTAAAAATATTAATAATGTCAAAAGATAAGAGGTGACATGAAGGTAAGATAGGTAGATTTAGAAGAACTGTGTTAACCAGGAAAGCCTAACACTAAAATCAACCACATTTGTGACTTATGAATGGCAGTATAGACTTATGAATGGCGGTATACGTATAGAAAGATGCCAAATATCTACTTGCACCACAAATGAGACAAGAAAGGAATGTCACAGCTAGTTAATTATAATCCACTGTGCATATCTAGCAGCAAAGATAAGCAATTGAACTGAACAGCAAGTATGCATAATGAAAGACCACATAAAAGGGATAATCCTAATGTATTTTCTATGGATTACTGGTGCTCAAATTGTCAGGTTTTGATTCAAAATTATGCGACTAAGAAGTACTGGAAAGTTGAAACCATGAAACTATTGATCAGATCAAGTGGTGGAGACCAACTACTGATGTGCCAAATTCTTATGTCTCCAAGGTGCTGATTCAAAGTCAAGTTCTTTGACAGCATGAAAATTGAGCAAGTGTTAAACATGGCAAATATGTAAGTCCACCAATTTAACCATGCTCATTTACAATGCTAATCATCTCAAGAAGCATTTATACTTCAACAAAACTATAGACAACAATATGTAATGCAAGAAATCAGTGCTTCTATTGAATTATAATGTTGGAAAATAAATTGGAACACAAGGCATAGTCACATGGGTGAGACTACCAATGTGGATGTGTAGTAAATCTTAAAAAAATAGGGTGAAAATGACTAGATAAAAAATGCTGGAATTGCTCTAAAGATAAAAAATACGAACTGATATAGATCCTATAACCATGGGTAACAATGTTACAAGGAGAATGCATAAGGAAGGCAACATCAATTTAATCTCTGTTTATGGATCATGAAAGAGGAGTGAAAGGCCTCAGTCTCCAATAATGGTAGATTTGAGAAACTACTTGAACACACCAAAATAGGAAGAGGAGTGCTCCAGCTATTAAACACAAGCTATCTTTATAAATCAATTCCCACAAAGTTGGTATAAGGCTTGTAGACAACGTTCGCCGTACCGGTACCGAATCCCGTATCGGTGCCGCACTAGCATAGGCGTACAGAGTGTCGGTACGGTACGGTATGCGGTATACTAGATGTACCGACACGGCATACCGATACCGGTATCCATCAGTATGGGTACGGTACGCCCGGTACTGATCGGTACAGCATACCATGCTTGTAGGTGATTATTACTATCAGATAAAGACACAAGGCTAGGCCACGCCAAGTTTTCTTCTGTGCTAACAAAATAGAAAATTAAGATATCTAGACAACCTTATACATTTTGTTCTTGTCAAAACAAAGGAAAAAAAGGGGAAGATGCAGTGGTCAAAGAAGGGATATAAAAAGGAACTGGAGAAAAAAAGCAATTTTAGAAGGAGAAAAACTGGTAACATATGCATAACTGCTAAACTTCAATAACTTTGTGCAGGAAATAAGAATGCAACAAGTCAGGATGGCATAATGATTAAACTGGAAAAGAATTCTTCCTAGTGAAATTCAGCAAAGAACTGTCAAGCTATTAGCCAGCAATCAAATGGCTTTGAATGCATAGGCTTCATTACATGAGAAGATGGATATGATGCTGCTGACAGAACAGGAAGTCAGGAACCTTTCAATGCATAAACTTGTTCAAACTACGCGCACCCTTCTTATTCTCACCCCCACTCTCATTCTAATTAACGGCCCCCTAAAGGATTCTAGAGTGCCCCTACATAACTGGTACTTATATTCAATAGTTATTAGAATATCAATCATCACACTCGGATGTCCATGTTAAGAATATGTATCATGCAAATTCAAGTGATATAATGTGTTATGTAGCCAACTCCTAAAGATAAAAATCATAAAAACCTTTTCATTCACCGATAAACAAAGGATAAGACAAGGAAGCCCCTTATCTAGCTCTGAAATTAAGAGATATACAGAAGAAGAAGAAAAAGAAAAGAAGAAGTTAAGAGAAATAACATTGCAAACACATCAGGAAATTCTGAAAACATTACGTATCACAGTTGTTTTAGCTTCTTTCATGATATGCTGGAAGAAAAGGAAAATAGAAGCAAACCTGCCAAGGGTAAAGTTTTGATATCCCTTTCTTCATGTATACGCTGCATACTTCAGAAGGAAGCCAATTGGTAAGCTTCAAATGATCATTCAATAGCATAGAACTGGATGGAGTCGTGGCTTCTTCGCAATAGCCATAAGCAATTGATCTACTATGGGTTTCTTTCTCTGTATCATCAGCATCACAACGAGGTAGTGGCATATCATGAGATAAACTTTTGTCCTTGTGCATATGCTTGGAGCCATTCCCTTGAATCAGCAAACCACGTGTCCGTTCATGTATAGACAAATCAGAACCGTTGTCCACAGTGTGTGGCAAATTTCTAGTTGGATAAGATAAATCAGGAGGACTCATATCTGATGACGTGTTTGAAGAAGATTTAGGAACTTCTTCAAAAGTTTCTGTTTTGCCCCGATCTTCATGACATTTTGAAATGTCTGAGGTCACTAGACATTTCTGCTTCAGACAACCACTATTTACATCTCCAATCCCTGCAAGAGTACCAACTCCATCTACATCCACATCACGATCATGTGCATTTTCCTCCTGACAGAAGTCAAAATGCTTCACAGGCAACGGGGATACCTCATTTTGCTGACTGCCTGACAGCAACATTATAGGTGCTTCAACAGGCTTCTCTATTGGCTTCGCACAACCTTTCTGTACCACAGCCCGAGCAGCTAAATCATCACTGTCCAATTTAGAAAAACTTTTAGCACCCTGAGGAATAGCACAAGAAGATTTGTCCTGCAATAACTTATTCCCAGATCTTCCGCTTTTTAAAAAGCACAGAATTTCAGGTAATTTATCAACTGGAGCAAGTAAACCATCAGCAACTTGAATAGCTTCATTCCAAAACTCATCACCTGGCGAGAACATGGAACTCCTGGATGCAGATCTAGGAGTCACACCAGCAGCCAAGACATTGGTTGACAAATCAGGCAAACAATGTTCTGTCTTCATTAAGCTAGAATTGGGAGTCGTACTGCATCTTCTGAGGCTTGCATCTCCACCATCACTTTCCTCATAGGGCTTACCACCTGATCCCTGCATCATTTTAACTCACTCATCAATGAGATAGAGAACTTGACAAGAAGGTTTGTCAGAACTCACATCAAGATCCTCACAATGAACAGCATGTGCTTCCTCAGGCTTAGCGCTTGACTCAAACTTTGAAGGTTTTTGGGACAGATTGCTCTGATCCAAAAAACATTGCTTCTTTGCACAAGTTTTGTTGCATGCAACTAAGAGAGATGGGCTGCCATTTCTCTTTGGACCCTTCAACTCTTGTTCCACAGGAATATTCACAGCAGTTGGGAGATCACTGGAGAAAAGGACCAGTGAATCACATGCGAAACAAAAATTCAGGACATTTCAAGAAACAGCAATGGCACTGCCTTTCCGAGAAAGCAATATGAATACAGTGCCAAACTAAAATAATTATACTGTCTAGTATATGATGAGAATAAAGTGCAGACTGAAAACCTAAAAGAGGAGCAAAATCATCATTACCTGCAATACAGAGAAAGAAAATCAGTTGCAAACCTCCTGAGCTCTGAATTCCGCCTGGTCGCGATACCAACACCGCAAGGGTCATCGAGGGTGTGACCTTGCTCTCCAGACCCAAGAACATCAGCTGGTGCCTCGCCCAATGCTCCTATTCGAACCCCAGACTGGCCTTCAACACTCTTTGATGAACCTCCACTTCCTGAGGAACATGATATCAAGATGGGCTTCTTTGCCACATCAGAAGCCGAGCTGATCTCCGATGACAGATTTCTTCTGACGGTGTCATGCCTCGACAAGACCGCGCCACGGCCAGCACAAGAACTGGCATCGGGAGACTTGACGAGATAACTATCAAGATTGCCTTTTGCACTGGGTGATCCACCGAGCGGGCTCTTGGGATCTTTATCAGACTTCTTCTCATCTTTGGGTACCGGAGGTTTCCGCTTTCTTGAAGCAAAGAACTAATCATCAAACCAAGAACAGACGATGAGCAGCAAAATCAATGAGAAAGGATTTTATTTTGCAGGTAACCATAGACTTCAAGAAAAGAAACAATTACTGATCCAAGAGAAACAAATTTCTCGATCGTTATTAGAAAGATCGAATCAAGAAGACACTAGTATAATCAGTAAAATAGATATTAGCTTGCAACTACTTCAAGATCTCGAGAAACGAAACTGTTCTTGGTCTAAAACAAAAGGATTTGTTTAGGCATTAGCAAAAAGAAAGATATGAGAGAAGAACGGGAGGAAGGAGAGAAGGAAGGCTCGGGGTATTTAGGGTTCGAGAGGGGAGGGAAGAGACCTGATCGATGCGGGAACGAGGGGAGCCCGACGCCATCGCGGATGGGGGGGAGAGGGCCGCCGCGTCCGCGATCTTGGGAGAGAAGGGTTTCTCGGCCCGGCGGCCACGCTGCGAAAAATTGGCAGCGGCGCCGATTTCGAATAAAGGAACCGCCAACGTCTACAGCGTCGTCGGGAGAACGAATATAGATACGTCTACTGCGTATAGAGGAGGCTCCCTATTGTCTAAAGAATGACAGTTATGCCGACTTTATAACAGCGGTGCGGGCTTCGGATTTCCTAATGGTAGCCTACTTTTGGGTGTCATGGAATGGAACTGTTTTTTTTTTTTTTACCATATTTTTTTCATACTGCCTATCTTAAAAAAAAAAAATTAAAATTAAAGATTCCTCCTACCAATATAGCCATCAATTTCATGATTAATATATATATATATATAGCATCCTCTTTATTTCTTATTTTCAAAATATATTTTTTATCGCTACATGCTACATGAGGAGGTGATACATATCAAACAAATTAATCATATAACAAGTCAATATATATCTTTAGATAAATCGATACATAGTTTCCAACATATAATATTCACCGATATACGGTTACGGTCGAATGATTCAAACTTAGCAAATTAATCATCTAGTAACTTAATATATATTTTCAAATAAATAAATACATAATTTTTAAAATATCATATTTACTGGTATATATTACATAGTTGGTTTATATATGCTCATCGATTTCTTGATATATAGTGCAAGTTTTTTTGATACATACACAGTAGTGATCCAATGCACATTTCTGTGTAAATCAATAAATGGTTTTTTTTGGGTACAAAATACACAGCTTTCAAAACATGCTTTTTATTTGTATAGCTAAATGACACATAAGTAAATTATTGCACGGTTTTCAGAATATGGTGTTCATCACGATTTTCTAGCCTTATCTAACATAAGAGATTATATACATATCATTTCTTATATTTCATGAACTCTTTGGTGCAAAGATCGAAAAAGAGAGAATGACTTGAAGAAGAAGGGGACTCGGAATGAAGGGAGAACTCGCATATGGAAAAGATGGTTTGATAAGGAAAATGATGGATAGAGAGGCTTAATAAAAAAAAGCCCTTGACTTTTGGGGTTCTTTTTTAAAATGTGCACTACGGAAAATGTGGGAGACATGGCTTCGGGGTTTATTTTGAGTATTGTGCTCATAATTAGCATCCTAATCAATTATCGGCATTCAGAAGCTTGGGAGGGTACAGATATACAGTCCAAGAAATCATGCTATTTTTAAGATGTATGCATAAAAATTTATATACAAATTGAAGGTACGTTTCTTGTGTGCAGGAGGAGAGAGGGGTAGTGGAAATAGCTTTTGCAATGACCATGCTAATTTCTCATATCCTTGATCCCCATCCAACTTTTAGGCCATGTTTGGTTGGAGCTTAAGGCATAAGACATGGAATAAAGCTTACATCTGCAAAGTAACTTTAAAAAATATGGCATAAAAGAGTACTAGTTACGCCGGCCAATTCTCATTATGACAATCTCATAAGTATAAATACTCAAAGAAAATCCCTTTATAAGCTATTCTACTCCAAGAAAATCCTTCTACAAGCTATTCTTGTCATAGATGCTTCAATTTATGCTAGCCCTATTCTTTGCGATGGAAAAAAATGCTCTTCATTCCTTGCCTTTACCCCATTCTACCCTAGCACCCCGTTCTCCCTATTCTCTTCTTCCACAATTGTTGTTAGAGAAACCTATCACTTGTTTATTCTATATCAATAGGTAGATTTTATTACGATGAGAGTGAATTTAGTTGGATCTTCCCCCTCTCTTCCCAATGTTATCTTAAATTTAACAAAAAAAAGACAAATGACAAAAGGTAAGCACATTATTTATCTTTTTACAGAAACACATGACTAGCTTAAGGTAATTGTCATAATTAGAAATTACTTTTAGTTGGAGCATTGTATGATTCTTAGTGCTTTTATTCATTTCATTAGCACACTCATGATTGCTTGATTATTTATTTGAACAAAAACCTGGAAAGTTATATGCCGGTCTGTTAGATTGTAGAGATAAAAATATTGTTTGCATATCTCATGTCAAAAAGCAACTTTATTCTTCATACTATAATCTAGCAGCACAATTAGTTATATGAATAAGTCTAAGAATTTCTAACCAAACAAAAATATGCATAACTGGTGGAGTAACAACACTGACAAGTATAACTTTCACTATTCCAATTTTTCTCGTTCTTTGACCAAATGCAACCCTGACATAAGCCTACAAGAACATGAAATCTACTATAACTAGTTACATGCGAAAACCATATTTCGAGCAAAACTTAGGATAGCGCAAAGCTAGGATACAATCATCAAAAGATTGTTTAATCGTGGAATAAGTAGGGGGATATCGTTGCCACCAAACACCAAAAAGGGAAAGAATGAATACTTATACCGTGCGAAGGTGCAAGTGGACCCACCTATATAATTCTATTCCACTATTTGGTAGAATAGATTTATACCAGGAAACAGGCTTGCTTTTATCCCTTCCAATAATGTTTCATCGTTGTCAACACTATAAGAAGTGGCAGAAGAATTTTATCTTTATGACATAATCAAAAATGTCTCAAAATCTAATATGTATTTGCACCTTATTCCCTGCACATATCACTCCAACTAAATACTAAAATACCCCTAGTTCACGAATTATGTCTCCCTTCTAGATTTTATTTTGCAACCAAATGCCACATGAAATTTAAAATGAGAAAAGACTGGTAGTAAGATATACCTTAATCCCACCCCATGCCTCTTCTGACCATCAACTTGCTAACTTTATTCAATGTCTTGGTGAAGTCTATGAGTCGAAGGAGCCCTAAAGCTCCTGGATGGTTCTATCCACAACCTTTCTTGATATGTATCACCCTGCTCTGCATTCTAAATTTGTTGTTCTGCTCTTGGATACCGGTGCAAAAATTACCATAATTTTGTACTGGTTCAAGTGGGAATCATGGGAATGAAATGAAAAAAAATTCAGTCCATTCGCTATAATTAAAGAAACATTTTGAGAGAAGAAAATTCGATTTGATGAATCCAATGCTTAAAAATTAGGACCAAGAATTTAGAAGCTAGCATGTCTTATTCTCAACTAAATTTTTATGTACCATATATGAGATCAAAGCTTCAAAAGAAAAGTTGACAATAGGGTCGTCGAGATAAAAAGAGATGCATCCTTTCCCATAGGATGAAGCAGAAAGCGAGAAGGCGACGAGAGGGCACTCCACTTTCCTGATCTTGCTTTTATTCACTTTTTTATTTCGAAAAAAAAACATGAAATCTGATGCAAAGTTTGATTTTTATTTTTATTTTTAAAATATCTCTGATAATTTATTGAAAAAATGGAAGTGATTTTTTTATACTTTTATTATTTTTAAAAACAACTTTGTGAGCTATGAAATTATGGCCTGCACAATTTCTCTCTTTTTGTCCTCGGCGGCTCCTCTCCCACCTACTTCATCAAAAAGGTTTTTCTTCTTTCATCTTGTCCTCCAATTTTTCGCCTCATCCTACTCTGCTCCCTCCTAAGGCTCTCTTCCCACCTCAAGACCACCTCTGACCTTGATGACCCCACCACCTCCTCTCTCTCCTCGATGCCTTTGTACACGTCTAATTGGAGAAGGATCCATGAGACTATCATAAGGCAGCCAGTGGAAAAGCTCCCTCCCTCCATCTAGTGTCAAAAAAAAAAAAAAAACTACCAAATATACTTTTATCATCAAAATTTAAGAAAAAATAGGAACAAATTTTCTAATTTTTATTTTTTTAAAAAAATAAAAATAATAATGATGCCAAACACAGTATTATTATTATTTTTTTGTGTATCGGCGTCTCACGACTAGGGCTGGAAGTGGGCTCGGGCCGGCCCGAAGCCCATCGGGTCGGGCCGCCCGCGGGCCGGGCTATGGGCTAGGCTCACTGCATTTCGGGCCGGGCTCGGGCTTAATTATTCAGCCCATTTCTATTTCGGGCCGGGCTCGGGTATTTCATTGGCCCGGCCCGGGCCCGTCCAAGCCCGAGCCCATTTCCAGCCCGACTGCCGAATGCCTTAATGGCCCGAATCGCGGCCGAGTTGCCAACTTGCCAAGTTGCCATTAGGGATTTGCAGCCCGAGGGATTTGCAGAGGCGTCGCCATCTCGCGGACGAGCGGTGGAACCTGGAGGCGACGAGGCGTGGTCCGCCTGGAGCTAGAGTTTCTCCGGTCGTCGTCGTCGTCGATCGTCCAAGCTCGGCGAAGTGGCGAAGAGGAGTCCCGACCACCCTATCATCGGCGAAGCTAGGTTTTGAGGTACGATTCCATTTACGAATGAATCTTCTTCGTTTTGGTTGGGATCTTCTTCATTTTGTTGGGATTTGCCGAGGCGCAGAGCGGACGAGCGGCGGAGGCATGGAGCTAGGGTTTCTCCGCTTCTTGTCGGCTCGTCGCCGGTCGCTGGGTTGATTACACTTCGGCCGGCAGTTACTTCGGCCAGCAGTTTCTCCGCTTCTTGTCGGCTCGTCGTCGGTCGCTGGGTTGATTCATGATACTGACAAACAGAACAAGGTATCAGGCATTGCAAAACAAGAAGAAGAGACTGAGAAATTTTTCGGTTTGTTCCGCACTAGAATCCACCCAATTAATGAACTTGATTTAAGCTAAGTATATTGTTTGCTTGTGGATATTATTGCCTACTTGGTTCTGCTACACTCGATGCCAGATTGCTTAATACAATAATATGTTTTTGTTTTTTTTATTAATGGCTTGATTTGTAGACCCATGGAGTCCATGGTGTTTGATATCTGGACGCCCTGCAACTATAATCATCCTGTGGGATGTGAGAACCATGGCTTGAAGCAGGCGTACTGGACCAAGCATAACTGCATAAATCATGCATGGGGAGACAGCAACTATGATGAAAGTGGGCTTTTCTCATTCAAATTTTCCTTTCAGCACGCGCCCTCTTGTAATTTTTTGTTTTCTGAATTAAAACCTATTTGATCATTACAGGCATCCAACTTGTCATTCATGGAATACATGGAAAATTATCAGTACGAAAATCTCTTGGCTCAAAGCAACAAAATTGACTGTTTAATCATGTAAACTAGGCCGGGCCCGTAATTGGGCTGGCCCAAACGGGCTCGGGCCGGGCTCGGGCCGGGCTTGGGCCGTGTTTCTGTAAAATTGTTCGGGCCTCAGCCCGGCCCGAAGCCCGGAAAATAATTTCGGGCCGGGCTTGGGTAGGGGTGTGGCCCGACCCGGCCCGGCCCACTTCCAGCCCTACTCACGACATTCAGGTGTGAGTACGCCACGAGGAATCAAAATATAAAACATGGGCTAGTCCCCACGGAATAGAGTCAGTGCCTCCAAAAAAAGGCTCCGGCATGATGTGCTGTGAAGGAGGCGGGCGATCTAGTTTGCCGCACTGTTCGCCTCCCAAAGTACATGTACGACCCAAATAAGTCGAGACTCTTCAACAAGTGGTAAACATTCCAGACTAGTAGATGTAGATCTGACCTGACATGCCCACACCTGATCCATTCAATCATTGTGGCCGAATCGCCCTCCAATAACGTTATTTATTCCTTCAGTATTCTTTTCAGAATTTTATCCAAAACCTAACATATATTCAAGGGTCGACGAGGTTTCGCACTGTTCGCCTTCCGAAGTACATGTACGACCCCAAATGACTCGAGACCCTCCAACAGATGACAAACATGCAGACTAGTGGGTGTAGATCTGGCCTAGATGCCCATACCTGATCCACTTAATCAATGTGGCCAAATCACCCTCTAACAACGTTATTTATTCCTTCAGTATTCTTCCCAAAACTTTATCCAAAAGCTAACGTATATTCAAGGGCCGACGAGGTCTCGCACTGTTCACCTCTCGAAGTACACATATGACTGCAAATGAGTCGAGATCCTCCAATAGATTGTAAACATTCCAAACTAATGAGTATAATTCTGGCCTGACATGCTCACACCTGATCCACTCAATCATTATAGCCGAATCGCCCTCTAACAATGTTATTTATTCCTCCAGTATTTTTTCAAAAACTTTATCCAAAACCTAACGTAGGGTCCACGAGGTCTCACACTTTGTGCCTCCAAAAGCAGGAAGCCGGTTTACCTCGCCGACTACATATAAGCACTCGCATTTTTAATGAACATACCCTGCTTAGTTAGAACTATGGGGTGAAACGAGATATGTGTACTAGCCAAAATGAGGAGTGTATTTATCGACGCGCCCAATCAATCCAGTAGCGCACGCACATTGCACGTGCCCGACAGCGCTAAAATCGACAGGCGGAAGGGGGCAAAAGTTCGGCCTCATCTTCTTCTCCGTCACCCATCGAATCCGACCACCAAGTGCCCGACTCCCCTCCCCCTCTCATCCCCTCCCCTTGGCATGGCGAGCTTCGTGTGCTTCACCCATGTGAATCTCGTCACCTTTTCAACCAAATCATCTAACCCCTCCTCTTCTCTCGCCCACAAGACTGTTGCTATCTCCCTCAGCTCCCGCTTTCAGTCCCTCAAGGCCCAGGTGAGAGTCTCCTTTATCTCTTTCTTTATAGGGATCTCTTAGTAATTTCTAAGTAATACTGGCGATACTTTCAAAGGCTTTAATGTGTTATAATTATGTTGTAAAAATTCTTTTATGTTTCCCTTAACAGGCTTCTGACAGTAATCAAGGAACCAAGCCGAATAGCATTGTCTGTGCTGACTGTGATGGGAATGGTAATGCGAATTGATTTGTGGAAATTTATTATGCTTTCCTTTTTCTCTTTTAGAATTGAATTGGACCATGATGTGATTTGATCTGCCTCTTCTGCTGCTTTTGGTATATATGGGATTTATGTATTGATGGTACTTTCATGGGCATTTTGAGATGCAAATTAATGGCATGTCGATATTACTTGTGTTAAAAGTGATGTAGTTTGGCACTGAAATATACCTTTAGTAAACGGTATAGTATAAGTTTTCTTTTAAGAGTTGAGACATCTTTTGCAAACTCTAATTTCCTCTATGGTCTCTACAAAGAGGTAATTTATTTTAAAAAAAATGTATTGGTGGATAAATTTTCAGTTGGCCTGTGACATATGTACTTCATGCACAAACACGCTATCCAGGGATGTGCTTCTCGAGATTTCTTACTGGTTTTGAAAAATATTCAGTAGGCTACATTTTATAAGTTTTATATTATTTTAATTGCTATATAAACAATAGAGTAGGTACAATAGGAATCCATATCCTCAAAAGTAAAATAGCGAGGGCTCTGTTCCATGTTCCATTGTATCAAGTAGCAAAGGAGATGATATAAAGCTCAGTTTCATTGCTATTATTGGCATCAAAGGGTAAAACTGCATAGATAGTCTAGAAAAGCCTCATCCATGGCCTTGTAAAACATTGAGCTAAAGTGAAAGATATATTAAAAGAGTGAGGATGATAAACACCATTGGAAACAGTTGCATTTGTTTTTCTGCACTAGCTGATGGTTACATGTGGAGTCAGCTAATGCTTCTGTTGAAATTTGGAATCTTTTGTATTCAGATGTTCTTAATATATGTTAATTTAGAATAGCCATACACATCTCTTTCTTTCTTGATGAAATGACATCGTCTCAATGCAGATTTTATGTAATTCTTTAATTAAGTGATTTCCATTATCTTCCACTCCACAAGAGAATGCAAGACAGGTTTACTCTGCAACTAAATTGCTTCAGCAAGAGCATTCTTAACATACTCCTTCCTGCCTGAAAATGTCCTTGTAACCTGCATGCTTTTTTTGGCAATACATGTCTATGTATGTGGGGCAAAAAGAAAAAAAAGAAAAAACAGCAATTATTGTTGTGGAAGTGAATTCTGCTTATAACATTTGTCAAGGATAAGACAATTAGATAAGATAGCCCTAGAGCAGCATATGATGGATCAAGTTAAATAACAGACTACAAGTGGGTGGGACAACTCTTCCTTTTTATCATCACGGTATTTATTTGACTTGTCTTGAAGTGTTTCCCATTATTGTGCGGCTAGAGTGTAGTGCAGTGAAGATATTATATAAACTAAAAGTCATACTACCAAATGTTATTTGAAGTATTTGGGATTAACCTTTTCGCACTTATCTTACTAAGTTCTTCATTATCTTTTAATGCAAGTGTTAATATTGTTTGGCATGGTACAAAAGACCTCCGATGCCGATTATTGATTTTTTTTTTTCAAATTAACAGGTATCGTATTGTGCAAACAATGCAAAGGAACTGGGGTGAATTCTGTTGATCACTTCAATGGCCAATTCAAAGCAGGTGCATTATGCTGGCTCTGCAGGTATGCCATAAAAGAAATTTATTAACTCTAAGTCCTATTAATTGTTTTTAAATTTATCAGAAGGCTTTCCTATTGAAGAAGTTATTGAATTCTTCTACTGTTCAAGATTGTTTTCAATAAATTATGCACAAAAATGGAGATTGTGCTCTATAATGTTGTTGGACTTTCCGATTTCCTTTCCACGATAATTATAATATTATTTATGTTTATTAACATTATGTCGGCCACTTTTTTATAAAAAATATCAATAGTAAAATAGCTTTTGATCAACTCCCTTAGCTAATGAAGTTGTCAAATCATTGGCTCTGGTCAGATGTAATTGCTCTAGTTTGTTCAAAAGAATTAGTGGGTTAACATTGTGCATCCATCCTGCAAGTCTCCGAGGTCCATATCTGCATCCCCTCCCATTAGTAGCACAGTAGGAGGTGCCACAATCAAAATGGGACTAAGACTATTTTTTTACCATTATCTCCTCTCTCTCTCTCATAAACCACTCAACAAAGTTTGTATGTCTGCTTAATTAAGTATGTTTTTGCCCATTTGGGTGAAAGAAACATAGATTCCCTACAAACCTTTCTAACTTCTCTGTCAGCAGCTGATTTCTTATAGTTTAAAGTTGATTAGTGTCAAGATTAAGCTTAGATGTACTTCATATATGTTGAGCACCTACAAAATGAAATATCACATTACCAATTATACTACTGTACTTTGTTGCTTATTCCATGGTGTTAATGCATCGCCCCCAACTTAGGCTCTTAACACAATAATTATTGAAGCCTAAGGAAATTGGTTAGAGCAGTGCTTTCTTCATATATTTGATAAAATTGGGCACTGCACTCTGGACTAGATTTGTTCACCTTGCAAAAAGCTACTCTCAAGCATTATTACTTTTGTAATGTGGTACCATAAATCTTTGATCCTGGGTTTAGATCAGCAGATGCTTTAGACTTCTATGGCAAGCTTAACACATTTTGTCATGCCCATTAATTTAACAAAATTGAGAATGCTTTGTTATTTTTGCACCTATTTAAGAAGACAATGGTGGCTAGCTAGGATGCTGCTTCAGTTTGCATTCACGCGCCATCAAATATTTAGACATTGCATGCAAGTCTTGCCTGTGCATCAAACATTCTGTACCAATCCACTTTTACAGTTACAAGATTTCAGGTGTTGCATTTTTCCTACAAACAATCATGACTACGCATGTGACTACACTGGTTGGAGGAGAAGTTAATCTGCGGCCTAGTTAGATGGACTCTATTTTGCATCTGATGCTTATTGTGTTTTATTTTTCCAGAGGCAAGCGGGAAATCTTATGCGGGAATTGCAACGGAGCGGGCTTTCTGGGCGGTTTCTTGAGCTCCTTTGATGACTAGTTGTTGTTAAAAAAATGCTTCATATTTTCACATGTTCCTTAGATACAAAGGAATTTTCCATCTCATATATGTTGTGTTGAATTCTGAAAATGAATGCTTCTGTTACTCAGCATTATGTTTTGCAGGGTTGGCATTAGTATTTGTTGTAAAAATTTCAGAAACAAGGGTGGCAAATTGTTTCAGTTAGAGATATAACATGCTTCCAGACTATCTATAATTTCAGGCTTGTGATACACCTATCAGCGATGCATTATGCTATCAAGCAAATGAACAAATGTATAGCATTTAAATTTATTCCTGTGCTAGTTTTGCACATTATTAGAGGACAAGACCACTTCTAGTTAAATTCCTAGTTTCTCATATGAGCCGGCCATTGAAATCAACCTAGAAAAGGCTGATGAAAATCTTACAGACTCGGAGTACTAACTAGAGATTATTTCTTCTCCTCTTTCCAACTTTCGATGACATATTTGTGGATTTTAGGATAACTGTCACTGGAGTGGAATCTGCTAAAAGGTGGAGGAAAGAAGTAGAAGGCCGTGCATGGACCACCGATCCCAAAGATTTTGAGGCACCAAAATTCGTTTGGAAAAGGATACTTTCTGTATTCAGGATTTCTTAAGATTGTGGGGCTGATCCTACCGAGTTACTCCTTTCCACCACCTTTCAGGATTCATTTCTATATTCCAGATTTCCGGGATTGCCGGGCTGATCCTCCCGACTTACTCCCTTCCACCACCTTTCTGTATTCCAGATTTCCTAGGATTTTGAGGCACCCAAATTCATTTCGACAGGATACTTTCTGTATTCCAGATTTTTTAGCATTGAGCGCCCGTTTGGTTTGTGACTGAAATCCGAATCAAAATAGAAATAGCCATATCTTCTGACACATTTGGTTTGTGATCATGATCTTGGATTGGGATTTGAATGCTAAAGCAGAATAGAATTTGGGTTTTGGGGACTTGGGGTATTTTATTCCCTCCCGAAATCGAAATGGAAACGAGATTTCTTCCAACTAAATGGCTGAAATAAGAGATACTCATTCGCATTTCCATTCTATAATCCAACTCCCTCCACCCAAACATGCCCTCAATTTAACTGATTCCCTCATCCTGGAAATTGCCTGCAGGCATGACAACCAAATGGACACCGATTCCAACAGCTCTAAATGAATATAGAGAGATAACATTAGAATTCAGTACAAACGGTCTAACTTATATATGGCCAGTGACCACCATCATAATCCAAACCCACCTAAAATTAACCGAGTCCTAATAGCAGCAGACAGGTTCAGATTTTGTCAAGTTACAGGTATTGGCTGAAATTTCAACTCGTCTGTCTACTGATACAAAGGAGAGTTCTGGGCTTCTCATTTTTTTCTGCTTTAGCAGTCTTAAGCTGTATAGAAAGAGCTTCAGGCCTCAGGCGAGTCAACTGAGAGAGGGCTTTAAGCTTCCCTAGATATATATTAGGATTGCTATTAGCCTTTGCATCGATGCCTCAGAAAGCTTCAGGTATAGCTAAGACGAGAAAACGTACTGCAAGCAGAAGAGTTTCTGAAAATTCTTAAAAGACCAGTTGTGTGCCATCCAACTAAATGACTGCTCCCGTCCAAATAGCTCAAATAAGGCGCAACCTCAACATCTTATAAGATGTCATATGACTGCAAATGACTGGAAGCCGTCCTTGTAACTCAGCTGCCTGTATTCAGTATGTGGCAATCCAATGAGGAAGGACCTCTATTTTGTTAAAGCTCGTGCAGTACAGAAGGAGATTTTTGCGAAAGACCTAGTCTGTCACATCTCATGGATGTAAAATGAGAGGTGCAGCAATTCTCCAAATAATTTACACAGCAGGGGGGTTCAATATACTGCAGTAAGATCTGAGAATAAAATCAAACTAATAAATGATCTGAGCCACTTATTCACAATAACAACCATGTAATGATATATTTGGAGAAACATACGAAGGTGAAGTCATGTAGCAATGCTAAAATGAGTATAATGGAGGCCTCTTTTGACTTGCAATGAGCAAACTCAGTTCTCCTCCATCATGATTGGTTGGTTGTTATTAACCAAGTATCTTAGAGCCAACTCATATGCAGAGAAGATGGCACCATTGACAACAAAGGCCCGGGTGACGGCAGTTCCCAATCCGCGCCACAGCACAGATAAGCCTTCTTCTTGCACACTCTTCCGAAGGCAATCAACAATGCCACGGTACTTTGGTGGTGGTTGGTCTCCCTGAGGCGCTGATTGTGCCTGAAGTCTGGATTTTACCACATCCAATGGGTAGCAACAGACCCAACTGGCCACTCCTGCCAACCCCCCAGCAAAAAGCATTGTTCCCACGGTTTCCTGACCACTTTTCCGGCAGCCAGGGTGAAGCTGCTCTCTAGCATTCTCATAGGTCCAGAAGTAGACCCCATGTGAAGGCGCATCACGGAGAACAGTGATGGACAGGCCTCGGTATAAACCCCGAATTCCTTCCTTTCTTAAAATTTCCTTGGCCATGCCAACTGGCCCTAGGCGAGGACTTCCATGACGCTTGTTCCCTATCATCCTTAGTTGAAGTTGTATCTTTACAAGCTCGACTGGGCTTAACAGCAATGTCTGAATAGCACCTGTTCCAACTCCAGCTAGTGCAACACTTCTGTATGATGGAGGTTCGTTCATGTTGTTTGCATCGAAAGCTCTTGACAAGACTGCAAACACCTGGAAGACCATAGCATTCTGCAACAAGAAAAAGCCTGAATCGGAAAAAGCATCTCGATTGCACACATTCTTATCTACTAAATAATGAAGCTGAAAGAATTGCATGATAGAAAAGGTAGTTTGGGGTTCCAAATGTGTATGTCCTAGCACTTTATTTTTTATAAATGTGGCAAAATTCATGAGATCACTTTCACATCATTGGTATCAGAGCTTGTAATGGTTCCACATATATGGCTGTTCTACTTCATAGTTTTGATGACCTAAAACCTAACCTGAAGAAACCACAAGCATGAAGAGCAAGTTTCCATAGCAAGTACACAATTATGTGCATATGTTAATGAAGTGTGTTTGAAATGGTAACAACCATGCTGCTCCAGATTTTTTATGATTAGATATTACGTAATAGTTCCATCTGGACCTATTTCAGTAGGTAACCATAAAAATCTAAGTTGTTTTGCAATGTCAAGGGTGGCACTGGCATGTTTGGGTTCCTCTGATTACTGCTCGCAGGTGCCCCTGCAGATGCTATATCTCATTTCAAAACTGAAAGTTTGGCATGGTGCAGTCCATAATGGGCCTGCAAATATGAACCTCGGAACCTTTGACAATATTTCATTCTAATATGTCATAATCATTGCTTTGAGTAACTTGTAAGCATGTCTTCTCTTTATGTCCAGGAGCATTATTCTACTGCTACAACTTATAATCCATAGATTCAAGAATATTAATCAGTGAATCAATATAATGTTCTGTTTATGTGCAGAGAATCTTGAGTATGAAATGACTACAAAACCAAGAATTGGTGGGGCTCTCCTGTTTATCTTTACTTCAATTTTTTTTTTTTTCAAACTTCGTCTCCTATCAATAATATGGAGTCGTCAGTTAAATAACTCAGTGCAAATTTATCACCAACTTGCCTCTGTATCTAATTCCATCATGCAGGGGAGTTGCTCTGAGCATCAAAAGCAGACTGCAATATGGCACACACTTGCCTTTTCATCAGACTATCACAACCAATAGCCATAGATTTTCTGATATGCCATGGTTGATCAGTAGGCCCTCTGGTCTCTAATCGCCTTGTTGGTCTATGATGGCACATGAACATCAAGCAGAAAATCTTCATGCAATTTGGTACATAAATGGAAGCACAAAAAGCAACATACCTGATTTAAAAGTTGAAATGTCCTCTAGAAAGAAAACAAGACATGCCATCTACATCTGTATTCCTATAACTCAAGTACTTGTTTTGAATTTATGGTACCATCACAAGGCAATCCAATGTTCAAAAAAGAAACAGCAGATTGTAACTTCTAGCATATTGTGAAACAAACAAGTCAGTATTCTTCAATAATTTTAAGAGCTTGGCTTGATTGTGTTCATTAAACTGAAAACAAACATAATATTCCTAACTACTCTAAATTTGACTTTCATAGATGGTCCTCTGACAGTTCTCTGCTCAGGGAATCATTCTGCTACATTACTTTCTAAAAAGGGGTTTTGATGCCAGATTCTGTATGGGAACCTCTAAAGCAACTCTATTGGAAGGTTATCAGAAACTTATTATAATATGACGTGCACAGTATCTAAAGTAGTGTATTCCAACAAGGGAAAAAAGTACTGGAGGAGCTTTCTAATTCTTCGATCAAGAATCTAAAATTCCAACAGAGACAACATCATGTGGGGCTTCTCTGTTTAGGTTCGCTTGGATGTGATCCTCAGTGTTGTACACACACACACACACAGAGATATATATAACTATCTCAGAGGATATTCACTGAGTGTCAACAGCAGACTGCCTGTTTATCACAGATGCCAGTTCATGAAACTGCTATATTTTTAAACTATCTCAACAAATGACCACAAATGTATTCTCAAAAGGTTTTAAGAAGTTGCTTCGTCGGTCCATGATAAAAAATTTAGTTTAACTGAAAATTCTTTACACGATACTGGATATGTCAAAAGAAGCAAGGATGAGGAACTGCACGCGGGCTGAAATATTCTTTGCAGAGAAAATAATTGCAGACTACATCTTCCTTTATCTAGAAGTAGTTTTATCATGTTACTGGCGGTTCCACTACGAGCAGGCCATTCTTTACATGAGCCAAAATGACATAAATGTAGTTACTATATAGTGTTAAAGAAAAAGATTAATTTTTGAGGGAAAAAAGGGAAAAGAAAAAGTCAGCATTATGAAACCAAGTATTTTGAAAAGCAACAGGCCGGCATTGATTTCTTTTAGTCATATCCTCCATGTTACCGCAATTATTCTTCTTTCTTTTTACTTCTAGGAGAATGAACCAAAAGCTTAACTGCAATGTTTTATCTTACCGAGGCCTTAATCTTAATTGAATTAGGAGGAGCTCAACGAAAATAATTCATGCCCGCAATAGTAATATGGAACATAGAATTGCTTAGATTGTGTCTGCAAATTTGTGCATGCCTAGGTAATGTTCCAGATTACTACATTTCATGATTGGACTTCTATTTCTATGTCTATTATTAAGCTATAGCGTCCTAGAACAATATTATGTCGATCCTACCAAACCATTGATCGTATCTCTTAAATTTGCCATTTGCTGGGATCCTCTAATCGACCTTTTTCAAATTCCCCCGAGCAGAGAAACTAAGGCAGCATATTCCAACAAAAGCAAAATAGTGTTCGAGATGCCCTTTTTCCCGAATACCTGGATGCAATCCTTAAATTCTTCGTTTATTATTCCTCTGTTTATTCATTTCTTTACTCATGATCTACTTCTTTTCTTTAATTAGCGGTATGGTTTTGTATCAACACGATTCTTTACACGATCTTGGGACTGAAAAAAGAAAGAAAACCGCACCTCAACTCCTTTTTCGATCTGAAAGAGAAAAGAATAACAATAATGGATAGTAAGAAGACGACGTGGAAGGATCTACGTACCTGGAAAGTGACGGAGGCGAGGGGGGCGGCCATGCCTCGGTAAAGCGCCGCCGGGCCCTCCGCCGCGACGATGCTGCGGAGGAGCCCGACGGCGGAGATGGGGCGGCGGTCGATGGAAGAGGCGGGCTGCTGCAGCCTGATCCTGAGGGTGTCGAGGGGATGTCCGGAGATGACCCCGGCCATGCCCCCGAACCCTCCCGCCACGAACTCCTTTCCCCAGCTGCTCGCCAAGAACTCCGGCCAGAACTCCATCGCCCCACATTCCACAGCTCCTCCCTCCCAACCCCACCAATATAACCAAATACCAAACCAAATTCTCTTTCTCCCCCCTTATATAATTATAATATTTTAGGAAGACAAAAAAGTAGAGAGATGGAGCTAAAACCTGCGAGGGAGTTATGCTTTGGAAAGAGAAGGAGCGAGGAGGGCGGTTCGAGGGAGGAAGAGAGACCCGCGGGCATGGTCATCGGTCCCGAGAGATCTAATTTGATGGGCTGGGAGACGCCCGCGCGGTACAGGGTGGGGCCGGGGGCGCGGAGGAAACGGCCAAACGCTCGGTTCCGAGGGCGGCGATTTGCGCGGCCAGGCCACGGGCGCATATCTCGGCCATTGGCTTGGAATCGTGGGTATGTTGGCCGTTGTTGGCTCTATTTTCTTCGGTAAAAGCGGCAATAGTAATATAATAAGGAATTTTGGCGGACGGGTTAGAAATAATGAAGTCGGCATCATGACTCAAAGCGTGAAGGAGCTAAGGCAGTAGCGTGCCGTTGGAAAGGAGAGGAGACGGACGACGACAGGCGTCAGCGGCGGCGTGGTCCCAATGTCCCATGGGAGGAGAGAGAGAGCTCACGTGGTCCGCCGGGGAGTGCAGGAGGAAAAAATAAAACATGCGGCTTTGTCGCTGTCAAGCCGGAACGGACACGTGGTGAGTGGTGACACGTCTTTGGCGATTCGGCCGCTTTGCGTGGTACCTGGAACTAGTTGTGAAAAGCTTGCTCTGCTGTCACGCTGAAAGACTTTTTTATAAATGAGCTGTTATGGTGAAAGATATTTGTTACACTTTAGCTTTTCAAATTCATCATTTAATCGTATAACAAACATTCAAAAATTATGCAAATAGATGAATAAAATTGCTCAAAATACTTTAAAATCTGTACAAAAAATAGTTTAATATTAGACATCATGAAAAAAAAGATTTTTTTTTTTCTATATGACTCCTGCTATAACCACATAAATAATTTTTCATCTAAAATTAATATAATATATAAATTAATTATGGAATTATCAAGTCAATGATTATGAACTTAAACTTTTTTATGGGTTGTAAGTATACATCTGTCTTGGTCGGAAATTTATCCCCAAAAATAGATATTTTATGTCTATGTTAGTATATTTGAATTGCTTTATCTGAATATGTATTTATTTGTCAGTTAAAATTGTCTAATCATCTCTCTAAATAGTTTTAACCAAGTTTTGAGAGAAGAGGAAAGGTGTTTATTTTCAATTAGACCCTTCAATTAAAATTTATAATTTACAGTCAACTATTTGACTACAAATTTAGTTGAATAAAGCTAAAAAGTGGATCTTTTCGTATTTATGATGGATTTCTCTGATTCATGCATGTTTGTGGTGCAATTGCATGAGATTTCATATAAATTTGATTCAAATATATGGGCAACCAGTTGCATGTGCACCAAGCTCCCTTTTGTGAACAGCTCAAGATGGCTTATAAATGACAAGCTTGTCCGCTTTGACAGAGCTACGAAATAAATTGAACTTGAGAATTTTCCACACCTTAATAACAAATCCAAATTAAAAGAGTTGATGTTGTCAAAGGGGAGAGGAAGAATTGGAGCTTGGCCAATCGATTCTTTCCTTTTATTGTTTACAGAAAATAAGAGAATTGGAACTTAACCTGACTTGATAATAGGCTAGTTCAAGCTTGGTTCAAATGATAATTTAATGGGTTAAGTTTGGGTGCATGACCGACCTCAACTCAATCTCAGTGCCGCTTGATGTGGAGTGCAAGACCATAAAGTAGGGCATTTCGAATTTGTATTGCTTGATTGGTTGTGGGAATGATGTGGTATCGAGCTAAGCCATGTTCCATGCGGATAGAAGGGAATAATCTTTTTTACTGTCAAGCTATTTGCTTATTTTGGTCGCCAAGTACTATTTTTTTAATTATTCTTCTTTATGCCACACACCCCCTTCTAATGCTTATTTTTGCGGTGTCTATATTTTAATTATTATCTATTTATACATTAGTTTTTATAAAAAAAGTATGAAAAAACGATTTGAAAGCCCCTCAGGTATACCACATTTTAAACTACTCCCGGTCAAAGTAACACGGGCCTTGACCCAGACACGTACGAGGTCCAAAATGGTCTGGTTTGTCCATGAAGCAAGCAAACTTCTCCAAAAAAAAAATATATAAGGCAGGTGGAAGCCACCCAAATGAAAACTTGCGAACTTCATATTGGTGACGTGGCCTAGTTTTCAGAGGAACGAAGGTAGCTGCAGGAAATTTGAAGTGATGCCACGGAGCAATTCAAGCAGCAAGGCGGGTTTTTCGATGAATAATTGGAGCGGAAGCATTGAAGCTATTGTTCCTATAAAGATACTAATCCACAAGAGTCTTAACAGACTTAAAAACGAGGTATAGGTGGTGTGCCTGCCCTTGGAATTTATATTAATTTCTATTTATTTCATAGGTATTGTGCAGCTTCTAGTTCATGTAATTCTATTATTCTAACTAGTATAAGTTTTTGGTTGGATTAGGTCTAGTAGCTTTTTTCCTTCACATATAAAAGTTTTCTAAGTTAAAAAAATTGTATTGGTGTGGATTGCTTGATTATTTTATTTGTTAATTGTTTAAGTAAATTATAAAGACTATTGTTGTTTGGTAAGTGATATCACATTTAATTATACAAAGAGGAAAAAAAAGTTTGCCTACTTTGAAATTTATGTTGATTCCTATTTATTCTATAGCTGCCCCACGCCCTATGATCTCGTAGACAAGAGCCAATAAGCCAAGAATTTGAGGAGTGGACCTTTTCTTTTACGGATAAATGGGAGAAGTGAGACACTTTCTGGAGTCTGACTACTTCACAATATGTCACAGGATCTAATACATCCAAGCGGAAGCCATCATCGATATAGTTGCATTCTTGTCCGTGGACCTCCCCAAAGTTGTTGTCTGTGTTAAATAAAAAAATTTCTTGACGCGGAAATTTTGTTTTGTTTTGTTTTTTTGTTTTTTTGAGAGAGAGTAGTCCACCACAGAAACATGTTTCGTTCGAAAGTCAGAGTGGAAGCAGGCGCCGAAGTTCCTCACGTGAAACGCTTGTAGTTTGCTTCTTGGTGTTGATGTCATTTGCATCCAGGCCCCTATCATTTTCCTATGTATTGTTAATGCGAGTTCGAAGGGGTTTTTTTTTGTGTTTTGTGTTTTTTATTTTCCAAAAGTTTATAATGTGCATCTTCTATCTTCAAAAATTTTAATTTTTTATCATCTATAAACATTCACTGCAAAAAATCATAGAATTGGTGGTATTATTTTAATGGCATGTTCAAAAAATAATTGGAAAGCAACAATTTATCCCGTATTTATGATAAATTAAGGGGTATTAGTTTGTAATTCATCTTTATCCTATAATCATGACATTATTTTTATAATTCTTTTTTTAAAAAAAAGTATGAAATAACACTTTTTCTGCATTTGTGATAAATTTCAACGAATTAATTTGTTGCTTACTTTTATTTTTTATTGATAAGTCATAAATACTATTTGAAGATGTGATCGGCGGACATAAAATAAAAATAACGACAAAAAGTATATAACATTAATGCCAAGTTCAATTATGATCCAAAGATAGAGAAGTGTAAGATTGATTTAGCCAAGGATTCGCCTCATTGATTTGATTAAATTTTACATTAAAAATATGCTAAAATTATAAATTATTTAAATAAAAATATATAATATCGCTATTACTCTTTAATTGTAACATAAAATAAAACTATTCATATTTCAAAGAACTTGCAGCAATAATATAAAGATACAAGAATAGTTTGAAATTATTGATATTTTTAAATGTTTTGAATAAAATGGTTTTGCAAAATATCATAAAATCAAGTTTTTCACCTTTTATTTTTATCAAAGGAAAAAAGATTGATTTTGTATGAAAATAAATAATTATTAAAATATTAAATATCAAAATATATTTCACATGAGTATATTTTATAACATGAATAAACTTTTATTAACTAAAATAAACTTTAACTCTAATTAAATAAGTCATTACCATGGCAGTTGAATGGTTCTTTCCCAATCTAGGAATCATTGGTTCTACTCCCTTGTAGGTGGTATATAAAACAATATTTGTTTGACACTTTTAACAATATTAGGTGTATAATAGGTGCCCAAGGATTCTATGATTTTTTTATAGTGGTTACATTAATTTTGTGGCTATCGATTAATGTATAAGAATTGGAAAACACAAGGATCACTTTTGACAAATACGGCCATTATTAATAGTTTAGTGTGTAAGAATTGAAGAAAACGAGGATCACTATTAACAAATATGAATATTAGCATGTTTGAGAAATTACTAAACTCTTGCATTTTATAGATGTAGGGATATAAACCTCAACACTTATTTGATAGTTTTTAAAATACAGGGGATACAATGGATGATATTTCCAAATTTTTTTGGCAATTTTTAACCGCTAGAGATTCTATGATTCTTGTATGATTATATTAAGTTTGTGGTTATCTTCAAACCCTATGTCGACAATGTTGTTATCAAAAATAAATATCAATAGTTTAGTTAAAAGAGATGAAAAATGAAGTATCATTACCAATAAATATGAACATCAGCATGTCATTGCTAGATCAAAAAATCAACAACAATAATGTAAACATTGAGAATCCTTTTGATCATATGGAAAATATATAGTAAACGTAACATTAACAAACTGCAAACATATATTTATATCTTATTGGTAATACTTCATTTTTTTTTTAGTCGTTTAACAAAGGCTATAGATAGTGGTTAATATTTATGACAACTAGATAGTGATGTTGGTACCCGAAGGAAAAGAAGAGGTGATGGATGGCAAGTCGAGCTAAAGAGAGGTTGAGAGCAATCGAAGGTAGTGATGGGCCTTCACATGTAGACGAAGGATTTTATTTATTGATATATATATATATATATATAATTTTTCATCTTACATCTCTTATTTGTTAATATATTTGAGTATTTTTTATTTTATTAAATATTTGTTGATAGATTTGCATATTTTTTATTTTATACGTATCCTTCTTTAACCAATATATTTTTATATCTATATAAATTATCAAGGACTTTTTCAAATTACTTATCGTTCCATCAATCGAGTCAGTGGCGCACTTGGAAAAGAGATTCCCGGAAGATGGTTCCTCTGCCATCATTCCGAGTTCAAGTCCAATCACACCACCACCAACCACCCAAATCTTAGCGAATTACACGCGATTCCGCGTACCCTCCCCCTTCCCCTCCTATCGCCGACGTCCGCCCGCAACCCTTTTTTTTTCCCCCCCTTACCTTCCCCTTTTTTTTCAACGGTCCCGCTACGGGTTTGACTGCCGCTGCCTCCAATCTCCGACTCCGACGTTCTCTTCTCCCGGAATCCCTCCTTCCCTCTCTCTCTCTCTCTCTCTTTCTCTCTTCTCTTCAAACCCTTCTACTCCGATCGATAGGTCGCCATGAAACCCTCGAAGAAGCAGAGCAAGAAGAAGCGGACGACCTCTTCCGCCTCTTGCCTTATACCCTCGGCGCCTGGAGGTGGAGATGATCCCCAAATCAAAAAGGAAGAGAAGGGAGAGGGGGAGGATGAGGAAAGAAAAGCCGTAGATTGGTTGATCGATACTTTTGTTTCGGTTTCTCTCGACCAGGCCAAGTCGACGTTCCGGGAGGCCGGCGGGGATCCCTTTAAGGCGGCTGGGATCCTGGGGGCTCAGCTCGAGGACCCCGGCGAGAGCTCCGCGGCGAGCCCGGTCGCCAGTGGCGCAAAGATGGGTCTCGGGGGGAGGCGGAAGCAGAAGAGGGTTGCCGCCGCGACGGGCATGGTTTCGGATGTGATTGGGAAGGAATACTCGAAGCCTTCGGCGTTTTGTGGCGGAGGGAGGAGGAGAAGCGATGGGTCCCTAGAGGGAAAAGGGGCCGTGATGCGGCTTCATAGTGCTGAAGAGGCCGAGGAGTTTCTGTATTCCATGCTTGGAGAAAGCTCTGAGCTTGGCATGGGTGTCGTTGAAGATGTGCTAGGTGAGTTCCCTGCAATTGTTTCTTCTTTTCCCCTCCTTCCTCCCCAAGATTGCTGCATTCTTGCGTTATTTTGTATATAAACTTAGGACGATTTTAATCTGTCAAAAAATATACAATCTCATGCTCTCAAAACCCTAAAATTTGTACTATATGAACCCATGTCGCACTATATTCGGATCAACAAGAAGAGATTTCCAATTTCTACTATTCTAGTGGTTATGTGCTGCCACTATTATATGGCGAAATTAGCCCTTAAAGTTGTAAGTTTATGTACAATGGGCGGGTAATGTTTCTGAAAAAAGCATCTAAGAACAATCCATTTTAAAATCAATTTATGCCAGCATTATAGAGAAAAACATGAAAGGAGAAAAATGTTATTGGTCTCTGAAGAACACTTGAAAATTCTCTCTACTCTTATAGTACTAATTCGTAATGCCACTGGTTACAGTTAAGCATGGAATATTCACTCCTTCAGTGGTCGGCAGCCAATAAATGTTCGGCTGATGAAAAAGTGACCATAAAAGAGAAAGTTGGCACCCTTTTCATCTTGATTGTAAATTGCTTCAGCAGGAAGTAACTGGAAATACAAATGATGAATAAGATCCTTGCTTGGTTGCTCTTAAGATTTTCAAATTAGATACTCTTTTGTTGATCAGGATGTGTTGATGATGGAGTAAAGATTGAAGAAGTATGATGGAGGTAAGGATGAGAAAAGAGAGGAGAGAATATGAGAGATGAGAGAAGCCATGTGACGGACCATATTGTACTTCTTCTATCTTTAGTTAGGAGGGTGATCGACTTTAAAGGGAAGAGCATTTACCAAGGTAGCTTTTACATGATAAAAGCTATATATGTTTTGGCCTCTATAATTCCAGTTCACTGTCAATATATTGGTATATTTGTAAAAGTAGACCGGCGTTATATAATAGATGCAGTGGATGCACAAGAATGGAGAAGGAAGCGGATACATAAGTTCTGATGTGCCTAATCTAACACGCTAGCCTGACTCTCTTGCTACCAGCGTCATAGAAGTGAAGGTATAATGATATCTACATATCCCATTCCATGAACTTGTGGGCTCCTTGATGTGATATAGTGAACTGGGATTTTTTTTAAAACCTTCATGCATGTATACATGGTCTAGACATCTAAGGTTTTAAAACATTGTAGACGGCAATAGGTGGCCAAGGGTCACCTAGTGCTAGGCTCAAGGTGGTGCATTACTCTAGAGATTAGTACAGTGGAGGATAGTACATCCGAAAAACTATAAACATAAAGATAAATCTAAATGAAAAGTTCTAACCAAAAAATGGAACATATCAAATACGATGTAACAAGTCAATGGGTAATACCAAATTGGCAATATTTAGTACTGATTAATTAATCAATCTCATCCTCCAAACATGATTCAAAACATGAAGGCAGAAACCTAGGCAACCATTTTTATAGAAAAAGAATACTTAGGAATCCTATTTCAAAACATGCAATATGGTGCTTTGGTATTTCATTTTAATTTAGTGTGGCTTGACTTCTCATATACAATGAGTAGCTTGATTTTATCTATTTTTGCAGGTCAATTTGGATGCGATGTTGAAAAGGTATATTAAGGCCCTATTTGGGATTGCTGTTGGTAGTAGTGCTTTTGTTGTTAGAGCTTTTGCTAGTAGAGCTTTTAACAAATAGCTGTTTGTTGTTTAGTAACGATATTTCTTAAATGCCATGGAACTTTAATATCTGTTTGGTAACCAAATTGAGAAAGTGCTTTTAGTATAAGAAAATGACAATAATGGATATTGCATAGTTCTTTTAATTTTTTAACTATTTGCAGTATCAAGAATTGTTATTATAAAGTATTCGTAATCTATAAATTATTTATTTTGACTAGTATAAATTGTAATATAATAATACAATATTGTTATGAATACAATAATGTTCTGCTATCAAAATATTATTATTATGATATAATAATAATAGTAATGTGGCGTTGTCATAATATAATATAATATTGTATAGAATAGTATAATAATGTAATATAATATAATTTATTAATACATAAATATATAATAATGATATAATATAATGTATCTATTATTAGTTCATAATTATAATACAATTTTTTCATATAAAGTATTACAATTATTATTATTATTGCATGTTAATATTATTATTACATAGTATAATGTTATTGTAATATATGAATGTGAAATTATTGTTTTAGTATAATACTATGATAATGTTATATTGTATTTTCATATTAAGTTTAGGGGTATTTTGGTAATACAAATAGCTTCCTGATGGGCTTTTGAAAGTGCTTTTGGGTAGAGGCTTCGAATTGGAGCTTTTGCCAAGTAAAGGTATATCAACTTCTGGAAGGACTAAAAAATAGCTTTTAGGTTTTTCTTTACCAAATATCCAGAAGTGCTTTTTGGGCTCCAAAAAATGCTTTTGGCCTCTCCAAAAGAACTTCTAGCCTAAGAGCCCTATTGGTCATTTCTTCCTTTTATCTCTCTAATTCTATATTATTTTACAAAGTTCTTGCGTAGTATTTTATTGGAGGAGTTCCGAGTTAACTCCTTGAGATCAACAAGTAATCCTATTGTGATGTTGTTTATAGTCTCCTTCAGAATTCACCCACTCCATTTCTGATTTGTAGAGTGGGGGCTGGACCAGAATGGCAGTTTTAACTTTGGGCCCCTTTCATTGTTTGGTTTGCACATCAAGTAACGAAATCTCCTTTCCATTGACCATTCCTCAAAACACACGAATTATGATTCCACTTAAAAATTGGAGGAATGGTCATTTTTATTCTCACGAGAAAGAAATTTTTGGTATGAATTGGCCGGCATCACTTACAGTATAAAAAACAAATTAGCATAATTATTCGGTTAGGTGGTTGTCAAGAACATGTCCAACACTTTCTTTTTGGGCTTAGAGATGTCAAAATCATTTTTGTTACACATTTTCTAGTCCATCTAAATACTTGTTTTTTCAAAAAGAAAAAGATCCTGACCCTCTAAGATCAAAAAAATACTTTTTTTTATAATTTATAAACCCTTCAAGTTGTTCTCCAAACTCGGTCATTTTACTTGTCCACTTGATAAACCACCATTTTTTTGCTAGGTTATACCACCATTGTTGTTGGGAAACTACTTAAAGAGCAACCTCTTTTTGAGCATTTTATGGTTTCACCTTTTTTTTATTATGAATATTAGTTTTGACAACCATAATCACTTCTCCATCTTGGCTGTTCCAACTTTCCCTTAAAATCATCTTATGTTCTTTACTTATATGATTGTCAAGCTCCATGGAACATAAATATGACCATGTGGCCATCACCGACCTTCTTCATTTTCCTCCTTTTTGTTTAGTTTACTATAAGCATGTGATATGGATTATCTTTATCATTATTGTATCTGGCATTTGCTGATTTGTCTCTCTTGTTAAATTTCTAACAATCCTAGTGGTTTTTCTTGTTTTTTTGAATCTTGCATTGACACTTGTCTTCTTTGCAATTTTTGCCTGGCGCCATTGCAACACATCTTATTTGGCTAATTTGTTGGATTTAAAGTCCTGACATTCCATTTAATTCTTCCCATATATGGCTACTTCACCGACTCCTACTTCGAGAACTCTCAAGTTTGTAATATTGCAACTGATTGTTATGGTAATATGTGTCCGTGGGAGACGCTTAGAGCCAACCTCGCGCATTTTTAACAACAATCAGTGTTGTGACGTCCTATTTATTTGGGATGCTCTAGCCATAAAGCCATTACAATTATTTTTCTATTTTTAGGAACATAAAAATTAGAAATTTTGTTTCTATATTTTCTATTTTTAAAATATAAACATGTCTAATATACTCAATTATTTTTTAAAAACAAATATGGTGATGGTGGTGGAGATGGTGGTAGTTGCAACAAAGCTAATGGAGATGGCAGTGGTGTTGGTGGCAAGTCTGGTTGTAGTGTAATAGAGGTGATGATGATGGCGACCATGTCATGGACGTGATGATAGTGGTGGGGGTGTGGTGACCAATAATGTGGGGGGAGGTGAAGATGGTGGTGGCGGTGGATGCATCGGCGATATGGCGGTGGATGCGTCGGCGATATGGCGGAGGCGTCGACAATGGTATTAGAGGTGGGGTGATGATGACAATGATGAGAGTGGTAGTGGTGACGACAATGCTGACGATAGCAGTGGTGGTGGCAGGGGCGCCAAATAGTGATGGAGATGGTGTTGGTAATAATATGTGTTTCTTGTTTTTGAAAATATTGAAAGTAAATATTTCTTATTTTTATTTTTCTACAAATAATAAAATAACTTTTAAAGGATAAAAAATAAAAATAATATTGTCAAACATGCTTTTTATCTTGCCATTTGTAATTTTGTTTTTATTAGAAAACCAGAAATAGAAGCGATACCAAATAGGCCCTTAGCTATTTTCGTGTTTTTTTCTGTCATATCATTTTTCTAGTGAAATATCATATCATTTTTTTAGAATATTTCTTCTTAAACTAGTTGTTAATCAGTTCTAATGGGATTGCTATTTATCCATAATCGATGTCTATTGGGATATATGCATGTCTTTTTATAATTTGCCTTTTCATCTTCATGTATCACTAGCTTTAAGAAAAAAGCTGAAAATTAATTTATGATTGCTTATCTCTATCGGGCTTTTGCATCTACGAACTTTTAGCTTTAACAATATGAATCATCATCATCATCATCATTATTGAAAGAATAGTGAATCATGAAAAGGGTTAACGAACTAAATTCTTGGTTTGATGTTTTCTTCACCAATCCTCGTGTTGAATCTATGTTATTGTGCTTTTATTAGGCCCTGGATGCCCTTCTTGATATATCAGCTTCCTCCTATAACCAGGAAAGGAGTTGTGATACTTATTCAAAAGCCTGCATGAATTATTTAGGTATCTACACTGAATTATCCAGCAAAAACCATTCAGAGGAAAATAGAAGTTCATTCCAGGTGATTGTTCGACTAATAATATTTCTATTTCTAATTTATTCTTTCTTTCTCATTTTGCATTTGAAGATAACTGTTGCTATACATACATACATACATACACGCGCGCGTGCGTGCGTGTGCAAACATTGTACTCAATCTGTATTATTTGTTAGTCCACTAGGTTGAATGGTGGTTGTGCAATATAGAGTTTTTAATCTTATGTTACATCTCCCCCTTCTGGTTGTCCTCACAGATAAGCCAATCTTGGAAAGTTCTTTTTTCCAGATTAAGTTGGTTGACAATGTCTCTTAGATCGGGATCCACAATCTTGGTATCGAGTACCATACCGGTATATTACCAATTTGGTACGGTACATACCCCATACCAAGACAGCTTCCAACTCCTTATTTCTCACTTTTTATCATGGTGCTGCCTGAAATCGGATGGTATGGGTTGGTACGGTACTATACACACTCCGATTTTCGGTAATACTAGGTGATACATGACGGTTCTACTGGGTTCGGACCGGTTTGATTCATATAGCAAACTAAACCCTCGGTATTGGGTATGGTCAATACAGTCAGTATCTTGGACATTTCTTTTCTATGTTCAGAGTTTGTTTGCAAGCTATTAAATGCTGTAGTATCTACCAAGGATTAAGATGGTGGGTTAGGGATGCCCTGGGGCAGTCCTTTGCTGTCATGACTTCTGATTACATCATGGGATTCTACCTCCATTTCCATGGATGCCTTATTTTATCATCCATATGTTACTATCAAGACAGTGTCTGTACAAGGAACAATTTGGTTTTTGGTTTCTAAAATCTTGTGCCTTAATGCATTCTTTTATGCTGTAAATTTGTCTCAGTCAACAGATAAGACACCAGAGTCGACATACCACCCATCTGAAAAAGAACATAACTTCCTACAGTATGTAGGATATGATTGCAGGTGAGCTAAAAATCTGATGATCACTATTTTTCAACTTTCTTTTTCTTTAATAGTTAGCATATATGAACGAATATCTTATCCTCATGTAAGCATTGTCGAGAATATGTACCCATTCATTTTGTTCTGTTAATCCTAATGTGTACTCTAGAAGTCTTGAATGAGATTTATATCTTTCTATTTATACTTTGATAATCTCACTGCTCTAAAATCCTGTATTCCATTGATAATACAGTAACCTCACGGGCTTTTTCAGGAATTAACAATGATATATGTGTGCATTTATACTCGCATATGCATTTTTGTAACATAATGAAGCACGACATCTGCCTAGGCAAGTAGATATTTCAATCAAAATATCAAGCTGAAAATAATAAATAGTTGAATTGCTGGTCCTCCTCTAAAACTAAACTTCATGCGAAAAGACAATATGTTTTTTTTTGGCAATTGATCTCATAAAGGCACTTCTTTTTATTGCAACCGACCATCAGAGTAAAATGACTGGAATGCCCCTCATTTTTGTCTACAATTTTTCATATTCCATAAATTGTCATGATAGCTCCCAAGAATCCTTGATTAGCTGAACATTTTCTGTGTGCATCTGTATCTATATGTATCTATATGTGTCTGTGTGTGCATGCATCCACACATGCTTCCCTGCATCAGCTTCACATAAAGGTTTCATCTGCTCCTATATGTATATAACTCGTCTGAGGTTTCTCTAGGGACTACAAAAAGGTTTGTGCGGGATCTGAGGTAGTACCACCTTCCAGATTGGAAAGAACGACACCAGATCTCCAACAAAAGGTTTTGGAGTCTTTGTTTAATACCCCTGATCATCCCAAATGCAAACCAAATCTTATGAACTGGAAAAAGGTAGTAGAAAAAGTGGAATCGTTTGGGCAAGGGTTGGAGTTTTGTTCTCCCAGTGTTACTGGCACACAACAGAATGTTAAAAATGGTAAGTTCTTTTTTTTCCGAGGTATGATACCTTTATCTATCGCATATAGATCATCTGGATCTATGTGGTCTTCCACCTTGTTTCTTTTGGGTTCTGATGATGGCAGGTTAGAAGTTTCATCATCCACGTGTGAAATATTTCATAGTAGGATGGGAGACTTGTGGGCACTCATGCAGTTGCTTTCTAGACCAATGGTATTAGATAATCTTTGTTTGATTCTTAATGGAAGAATTGAATTAATATAGGTGATCATTGGCCAACTTAACATCAACCCTCTAAAAATAGGTGTTATGTTTTGCGGAGGCAATTTTAGCAAGAGAATAAAGCTGTTTGGTGCAACCGGCAAATATTTTGCAATACATGTATATGTATGTATCATCAGAACACCAAAAATGCGTAAAAATATAGAATTTTGGCTGGTTTGATAGCTATTAAACCAAAATGAATACCAGAGGTATTTGTTCTCTAAATTTTCATTCAAAAACATTTTTTTGATAATAAAATTGATTTCATTTGTTCTGTAAGTAGACAAAACAAGTCCAAAACAGGTGAGTAGTGCTTTCATTGCCCTTCTTTCATTCGATAGGTCAAAAAACTGAACCACTAGGATGAAATTTCACGATGTCTGCTAGTGCTTGTTTCAAAGCTTGAGAAATGGCCTGAACTTGCTTTTCTTTCAACCATCACGCTTACCTGGTCCTAGGTTTTTGAGGACATGCTGCCCAAGAATCGAACCCAGAACCTCTAGTTGCTGGGCAGAGGTGTGTGATCACTGGGGTATGCCCCAGTTTGATGATCGTACTTAAGTTGGATTTGCAAATACTGGAATTATTTTTGTCAGGTCTTACTTGCTTAAATGTTATTAAGACAAATTGATAACTACTGTTGACTCAGGTAAAGAAGATACTTATCAGTTATTCCAAAGTGTTGCAGGGAAGCATTGGGACACGATGAAAGCCTACTATCAGCAAGTAAGATGCCTCTGTGCTCTTATGTATTTTCAACTACCATTTCATGTCCAAGAATAATGTTTTGTCTAACATAATCTTTTTTGGTTATTATGCAAATCTATTAAAAACATTCTCAGGCTGCAATAGCATATTCAAGAGGAGAACGAGGTCATGCATCCCATCTTTCAGAGAAGGTATGATCTTTTAGTAGAAATCCTAGTTATCATAAAATTCTTTAAATCTTAAAAAAGGGATGGATCTTCATATTCCAAACTGAGATTTTCTCTCTCCATCATGATGGTGTGAAGATGCATATAGTTGGTTTGCCCCATAGTTTTGCAAATTACATATATCTTGTTGGTTAATCTGATTTTTCAGAATATGTTAAATGGCCTTTAATAATGTGTTTCTATTACCGTCTTTAATTTTTTCCTTATTTTCAAAGCTTTGCTGAACTTCTACTGAAACTTCTGCCAATTACAATTTTTCCTCATATTAATCCCAAAGGTCTTTGATTTGTCCTTTTTTTTTTCCTGTGGGTAATATAGACAGTTAACATCACCATACAAACACTAAATCAGCTGTTTGGTAGTCTGAGCAGCAGTATGAATGCACCCATGATTTCACATGTGGGGTTGTGAATTTTTACTATTTCTTATACATTAATAAGTTTATAATCGTAAGCATCAAGCCTTTTCCTGACTATTTGGCATCCGCTTTATGAATTCTCATTTAGGGCCACATCTAATGTTATTTCAAGTTTCTCCATGTCCTTTCTCCAACCTCCATCCATGTTACCTTAGGTGTTTATCTCCTTTTTCTTTTACCATATTTAACACAAACCGAAGCATCTCTCCTTACTGAATCCTCCTTAGTTCCTCATTGTATATGTCCAATACTATCTTAATCGATTTTCCATCAGTTTATCCTTAAATTATGTGACTCCTACAACTCCTTTAATAGATTTATTTCTTATTTTATCTTTTTTAGTTTTACCATATGATTAGTAAGTTGATTTTGGTAAATATTTTGCTTCTGCAGAATGTGTTTGTTAGTTCTGACACTCATTTATTTGATTAATGATGGATATCTATATAGAATTGCTTGGAGCATTATTTAATTACTTTTGAAACACTAGGTTATGTTTTATTTGTTTTAGGGGAAATTTTACCGTGATTTGGCCCGTGAGGCAGATGAGAAAGCCGGTCGGGAGATTTTTGAAGCCAGGTGATTGTATAACTCTGCTTGTTAACCTTTTCTCTCAAAGGACTAATTAATTAAACATTGTTAAAACATATTTTATATGCAGAAATAGAGATATAAAGAACATCGTCACTATTGATTTACATGGGCAACATGTCAAACAAGCAAGTAGACTTTTGAAGCTCCACCTCTTATTATTTGTGTATATTCCCTGTAAGAATCATATGCTGCACGGCCTTTTCCAGCAATTTTTGTTCATTTATTTTGTTGAATGAAACTACATCAGTATGATTTGTGCTTTTGTTTGACCTAGCTGTCCATTTTCTCAAAGTTATCACCGGACGTGGTGCCGATGGTGTTGGAAATGGAAAGGGAAAATTGAAACGAATGGTAAGCAACTAGCAACGTTGAACTTTCTCATATTAACATTTATTGATGCAGACATTTTTCTGCCATGGCAATTTTTTCTCATTCAGAAACAAAATAAACTGGTCTTCATGTGATTTAGGAAATCATAATGTTTGAGTTGTCAATCAATTGATGATACAAATTTAGTTGTAGGAAACTAGTCTTCTTTTCTGATTCTTGTTTTCAATTGCAATTAGTGGCTGAGGTACCGGCATGCATGGTTGTATTAAATAAATGGGGAAACTCCTGTTCTGCAGCAACCCATTAAACTATTTGTCTCAATTTGTTTGCATGGTCACCTCAGGTACTTGGTCTTGCGGAGAAGGAAGGTATTAAATGGAGAGAAGAGAATGCAGGAGCCATAGTCCTGCATCTAGACGGGCTGAAGGAGTACAGTTTCATGGATTGTGATGCTGATGATTTTGAGTAAATTCAACTTCAGTATCACGTTAAATGGTGTAAAATAGTGGTTAAGTGGGAACTTGGCCACTGACTTGATCTGTAAGTTTCTGTCGGACCCAGGGTGGAACTTGATGGTTATGGTAATGTTGTAAATTAAGACCTTGGCACAACTTCAAGCAAAATATTCAGGGCCGGGCAAAATGAACCCCAGAATCATGCTCACATGCAATATGCTCGCTTGAGCAGCATAATTTGTAAGTGTAGTATCACTAATGATTATGATTCGCTGGTTGAGTGGTGTCAGCTTTCAACATTGGTATCTGCACCATATCTCATTGTTTTTTTGTCTCTTTGGGTGGAGGGGGGAGAGGCTCGTTTGGTTCACGAAAAGAAATTTTTTTCTGGAATATCTTTTTTGAGGAACTAATTCTTGAAAATATAATGCTTGGTGCTTGATGCGGGGTTACGAGTTTAGTGCGGTACGGAGCTGAGGGCTGCTTGGATAGGCCTTCGACATGTCCGGCTTGAGTTACAAGCCAGCTCAGTCATTCTGGAGGGTGACTCGGCCACGGTCATTAGTTGAATCTAGGGAGGTTCGGTGGGTGCCAGCGGCAACAATCCATTGTTTCGAGATATCTAGACAATGACGAGGGATGGAGAGGTCTTTTAAGCCAAGTATAAATTTCGTAAAGCTAATGTGGCTGCAGATTGGGTGGCCGTTTATGTGGTCAGACATGCTGGTAGTACCTTGTGGGCTTGGGATGGGGAGCTGCCCTGAGCATTCCGAAATATTCTGTTTTTTGATTTTATTGGGTGCATTCGTACTTGTCAGATATGAATCATCCGCTCTAGCAATATATATATAATGTTTGGAAAAATGGTTTTGGTATGTTTGGTTGATCATAAAAAGTGGTATATTTCAGAGTGGCTTATGTTTGATTGAGCATAAAAGTTGTATGAAAAATTTATTATATTCGTAATAAAAAAGAAAGTATTTTATTCATAGATTTTGATGGCTTAAGAGTAATTTTTTTTAAAAAATTAATTTCCAACTGTGAGAGAGAAGTAGCTTTTTTATGTTCTTCATATATTTTTTTCTTTTTCATAGAACATGAGAGGATTGGAACTTTTCAAACGGAAGATTTTTGACTTTATTTTTACTTTTCTTTTCCCATGAACCAAATGACTCCTGAATGGCCTTAACGTTGAAGTCATCTTTCTCAGGTCCTTCTCGGTCTTCAAATCCTCCTCAAGGATAATATTGGAAGCATGTAGTACAATAACTATATGGTTTGCCTCTTTGAATCCCTGATTGAGCTTTATGGTCAGGCATGAGATGACCATGGGACTAGGATTACCTTGCCTTGTTCAGATTTGAGCGCTGAAGGCATTTGCATGGCTTGATGAATGCCGTCTTATTTGATTCTTGGGAATAGGAATATAATTTTTCTTTCTTTTTTTTAATAAATTAGAAAAGGAGAAGGATGCTGCTTTCCTGTGCAAGCAAAGGCAAACCGTCATCTACGTTTGGTTATTGTCCATGATGTGTGCAGGCGGTCGGTTACACTTTCTTCCGCTCTTTGCCCATCCCTTACATTCTTTCAAATGAGCCATTTGAGAACAACTAAATTTATCTTGCCATCTTCAAACAGATAAAGCCTATAGGCTATTTCATTCGTCTTACAATAAATGGCCGATGGATTAACCAATACAGGTTTCAAAAGTTTCCTAATAGACTAGTCTCTATGAGACTTTGAATTCAAGGATCATATGAAACAAAACACCATTGGAGCATGCGTAATGAGTTGTCGGTCAGCAATGAGGTTTAACTGATGTCCGGTCTTCTGTTTGGTTGCCATTTTACATTGATCTCTGTTGATTTACTCTATTGTTGTCCTTTGATTTGGAGTTTGCAAGACAAATGTGACCATATGCAAAAGACTGGCTGCAATATACTGGCCTAACTGTATCCTAAACTAAATAAGAAATAGCAGTCAAAGAAAGCTATGCTACAATAGAGAAGCATATTGGCTCGGTTGGGCTGGTTATAAGTGGGCTTAGCTGGACTCCAGTTCCTAGAAGTCTGGACCAAACTCAGCTCCGCCCATACCTAACCAAGTTCCTGGGCCCAGGCTCCGTCCAAGAAGATATAGGCAAGCTCTAGCTTAACTTAGGCTAGCCTATGTTAAGCTTTATAGGGCTAGGTTTCTTGGTCCACGTATTAGATCAATATAAATTTATTTCATTTTTTTTGATAAGTTTTTAAATTTATAAAAATGATCAGCAAGAAATTTAGGATTCTATTTTTAGTAGCCAATCAAAATTCAAGACTTGTTTTCTTTTTTCAATGGTACCTATATTTAAAAAATATGAATCAATAATATGCGTATAATAATACTCTCTACTTCTATAGCAGTAAATATTCAATCGTGTGTCTTTTTACCATACATCTGCTACATATATGCCTAAAATACACGTACTTACTATAGGTCCTGGCCGAGCTGGATGCCTGCTTGATTTGGCCCAATAATTTTAGCCCGAGTCTCCTCTCGGCCCATACTACATGACCGATATGGGCTAAGGTGAGCGGGTCATGGCCTGTTCCAGACCAATATGGGGCCTCTAATTGGACTGAGAAGGGCCGCTGGGGTAAAACCCCCGTTATCATTCGGATCCGATCCCCAGCCCCATCGTTCAAGGCGACCCGAAACGTTCTCATCTTCCTTTCCATCCAAACCCTCGCCCGTCTCCGTGTGTTCGTCGCTATGGAAGTTGGCTCACTTCCCTCCGCCTAGCCGGCGAGCCGTCGATCACGTCCATCCCTTCCCCCCATGGCGCAGGCCTTTGTCCGTTCTATTTTGGGCAAACACCGGAGCGCCCTTCCTTTTCTCTCCATTCGATCAAACCTCGCGAAGGCGTCCCGGACTCCAAGAAATGGCGATCCGCTTCCGGCCCTTCTTGGTAATCTCGGATATTCAGGGCGCTCTCCGAATTTCTCCACTGGATTGCCTCGAACGCCGTGGCTTTTCCGACCGTCCGCCGGTTTCTGTGGAATTCCGAGTTTGGGCCACGACCTGAAAGGTGCTCCCTTGCCGGATCCTCCTCCCGAGAAGCCCAAGAACAAGAAGGCCCGGAAGAAGTCCAGGGTGGACTTCATCAAGGTCGACCCGGCGCTGCTCCCGACCGTGATTCTTGTCGGCCGCCCCAACGTCGGCAAGTCCGCCCTCTTCAACCGGTGAGCCGCCCGCCTCCATCCTATAGTCTAGGTTTTCGTTCATGGTCTTTCTTGATGGTGCTGCTAGTTAGCTGATCGGTTTACTTGTTCTATGGCTTTTGAAGTTTAATACGGAGGAGGGAGGCTCTTGTTTACAACACTCCTGGCGACCACGTCACCCGGGACATACGGGAAGGCATCGCCAAGTTGGGAGATTTGAGGTTTCGCGTGTTGGATTCTGCCGGCCTGGAGACAGCAGCGACTTCGGGGAGTATTCTTAGCAGGACGGCGGATATGACAGGGAATGTCCTTGCAAGATCCCAGTTTGCCATCTTTTTGATCGACGTGAGGTTAGTTTCTAAATTATTTGATCCCACGATACATGCTACGAAGAAGAACTCACCATTGTAAAACTTTTAAATTTTTAGGGAGGGACTGCTGCCACTTGATCGTGAAGTTGGGCAGTGGCTGCGTAAGCATGCATCTGGAATCCATACCATTGTGGCGATGAATAAGTCTGAGTCACTGGATGATCAAGGTCTTCTTACCTCAGAGGCAGGGGAAGCCCATGCCCTAGGATTTGGTGATCCGATTGCCATATCTGCAGAGACTGGATTTGGTATGGCGGAGCTGTATGAGACCCTTCGCCCATTGTTTGAGGACTATATTCTTCGACTTCCTAATGGTTTGCCCCTTCTGCTTCAGGTTCATTATTTCTGATTACGTGTAAACTCTGTGTTGCAAGCCAAAGCATATGTTATACATTCCCTTGGCTGTCTTTGTTGGCTTTTCTACTTCGCTTTCAAGTAGTTGTTTGTCTATGCATGCATGTCCACAGATCAAGTAAAAGATTCATATGCTTGTACAGGTACAATAATAGACAAAAGATCATTTGTTTTAGAATATGGAGAACATTGTCCTAGTAAATGCATAGATTGCATCACTTCTAAAGCAGTTCCATGGAAAAATTCCAGTTTGATTACTTTTTCCACTGATTAATGTTAAAGCATGGATGACTCATTTGTTTTGGATGGAAGGAAAAAATGATCATTGAGGATAAGAAGAAAAACATATTATAGTTTTTGTGATGTGGTTCATTCGGGAGGAGGTTAGGAAGAGGGGCTATGTGGCTATGTAAGTTTGGTTATACCGTTCTACTGTTTTGAATTTGTTGATGCCTGATCTTAATTGTAGTAATAATTATTCCGATAAATGTCAGACTAACTAAAAATAATAACATATTTTCCCAAGGACTGAAGAAGTTATCCATAAATATCCATTGGTTTTAAGACACCATTATATAGGATAATTAGTTGAGGTACTGAAGACTACAGGCAGTCAGGCTTACAGGGATGATACACTTTCGATGAGGGACTAAAAACAAGCCAAAAACACCTATTTCATAGCATCTGAAATCGTATCCAAACTTTCTTGACATTGTTTTAAATGACCATCCAAAAATGATCAATATGGTACATGCCATAGTGTGTACGCGCACACACAATGTACTGGCTGGTATAGAGCTGATTCATATGAGCCAAAAGAAGAATGTTATGGTATTGACTGGTTTGGAGGTGATATGGGCCATGGTTCATTGGTGGGTTCAGGGCCAACATGGGCTGTATCCTGTCTTTACTATATGCCTATATGTATACTTACATTTATTCTCTCTCTTTCTCTCTCTGCACATGTGTGTAAGTATTTATGTGTGTATGTATCTGTGTTTGTATGGCTATATGTATATGTCTATGTGTATTTGCGAGCACGTGTGTGTCGATGAAGCCCATATACTAATACTTCAAGCCTTGAGAAAGTAGAATATGAATGGCTAGGATACATCAATGAAGTTGTATTTTATACATTGATGCATGCATGCAAACACACACACACACACACACATATATATAGGTATATATGTATATATGTACATATATGTGTATATATATATACCTATTATATATGCATATATATCTATTTGTATATATATATATTTATGTATATATATCTGCGTATATATGCATATATATTTATACACACACAAATATATGTAGATATATCTATATATATTCACACGTACATATGCATATGAAGAAAAGCTTACATAGAGCATAGTAGGCAAAATAACAGTCCATACTCTTCAGCAATACTCCTGTACTTGCTGTATGCGTACATGCATACTTACATTTATTTTATCTTTCTCTATGTCTATGCATGTGTGTGTGTGTATGTATGTATGCTTGTATTTCTGTGTGCATGTCTATGTATATTTGTGTGTGCTTATGAAGCATGAACATGGATGCAGCATATGGATACACTGTATGTCAAATCTTGAAATAATATGATATAATATGGCTAGGATACATCAATGAAGTTGTGTTTTATATATGATACATGCATGTAAACACATACATACATATGTATCCATGTAATGAAAGCTTATATAGAGCATGGTAGTGGTAGGCTATCAAAATGATATAGTCCATACTTCAACAGTATTCCTGTCCTTGCTATATGCAACATGCACGCTTAAATTTATTTTATCTGTGTGTTTGTGTGTCTGCATTACTGTGTTTTTGTATGTATGCCTCTCTCTATAAGTGTATGTATGTATGTATTCCTGTATATATGTATGGCGTGTGAAGCACTAACATGAATATGAGATGCTAATACTAATATGTCAAACCTTGAAAAAGTAGGATATGATACAATTGGGATACGTCAATGAATTTGTATTTTATACATTGATACATGCATGCAAGCATACAAAATTATGTATAGATATGTATGCATATAAGAAAAAGTTCACATATAGCATAGCTGGTTATTAAAATAAAGGTTCCATACTTCAGCAATACACCTGTCCTTTCTATGTGCATGTATACTTGCTTTATTTTATTTGTGTGTGTATATGTGTGTACGTCTATCTGTGTGTGTACGTCTGTCTGTGTGTGTGTATGTGTCTCTATGAAGCATATATATGGATATGGGATATGGATATGTCAATATGAAAACCTTGTAAAAATAGGGCATGGTAGGGCTAGGATATGCCAATAAATTTGTATTTTATACATTGGTATATGCATGCAAACATACTAAAATATATATAGACACACACACACATGCATGTATACGTGTAAAAAAAAGCATTTATAAAGCATAATAGGCTATCAAAATAACATAGTCTATACTTCATAGGTTAGCATCAACTTTTATAAGCTCATCATTTAGTCATTGTTCAAATTCATAGACCCTCATTCATATTTCGTATTTCAAGATTAACATCATAGACTACTAAACTGATGTTACATCATTAAAAGGTTAATATTAAAAAAAAGAAAGAAAACATTCTCCCCTCTCTTTTTTTTAGAGGTACGGGGGAACTATCTTGAGTGTATCCCGAATTATTAGAGTATTTTATTTTTAATTTGAAAAACAGAATGCTTGATAAAAGTATTGGACACATCTGAGAAGTATCACAAGAATCAGTATCTGTTCTGCATTTGGCCATACTTCCTCTGTATGTATATGTGCATGTGTTTGTGTGCGCGTGTGCTTGTATGGGCATGCATGCGCCTATGATAGTTGTTTATACACTAGTCCTTTATTTAGTGGTCCTGGTATCTTCTAATTTTTTGATCTATATTAACATTGTCTAGGTGGCACTTTTGTATCACATCATTATCCATAATCTCTTTTTTTTTATGGTAAATATCAGATGACCATATCCGAGATGATACTTCTTTGAAGACTGAGGAGAGTGATGAAAGCAAATTACCTTTGCAGCTTGCAATTGTTGGACGTCCAAATGTTGGAAAGTCTACTCTGCTAAATGCCCTATTACAGGAGGAAAGAGTTCTGGTTGGGCCAGAGGCTGGCTTGACAAGGGACTCCATTAGAGCTCAGTTCCAATTTGAAGAGCGGACTATATATTTGGTAAAATAGCAGGTTTCATATGCACTTTTACCACAAGTTTGTTCAACTATTTGTATATTTTCGGAAGTGGTTATTGTCAACAACTTATGCTTAAATGGTTAAAAAGTAGAATTCATTTTGATATTTTAACATTTTTTCTAATTTGTTTTGAATAACTAGTTTTATTTGGGTAGCTCCTTTTTCTCATTAACAAAGTCGGAGATTCTTGCAGTTATATGATCATGCATACACTTTAGACACAGCTACATACTTTTGGACAGACACTTTTAGATACAGATATATACACAAAATGACAAAAAATGTAACTTTTTACTCTCACATGCTGTCATTTATGCATCTTGGAAGTTTGCAGTCTCATTTCTTTTAAAACTATATAACAGGCTCATATGCGTATTTAGGATATTGCTAAGAGCATTAATGGTAGTCTTATATTTTATCTACTGCTTTTTGTTGTTCAGGTGGACACTGCAGGTTGGTTACACAGAGCAGGGCAAGAGAAGGGGCCAGCATCCTTAAGTGTTGTGCAGTCAAGGAAAAACCTCATGAGGGCTCACGTTGTGGCTTTAGTGCTGGACGGAGAAGAGGCATGGATGCTTATATAGCTATCAAAATCAACATTAGGAAATTGCTTGTTTCATTGTTTATTTGGCTGACATTGTCACTTACGACATCTGTAACCATGAGGTCATGTGATTGCTCAAGCTTTCCCAACGAAGCAAAAGCAATGCATACCATAACATAATTACACTGTGAAAGGGAATTTTTCTCCATTGAACATACCCTAGAAAAGTTTTCCCTTTTTCAATAAATATCTATGACTTGAATATGAATTATTACCTTTTCAGACCATTGTTCTCTCTTCTCCCTTCTCAAAGGCTAGTTTATTCTGGCCAGATAGATATATTATTTTTAGGACTTGCTTATATATGCGTTAGTAAGCAAATTTTTCATTTTGAATCTCTATTTTATAGAAGCATCCACAAGCAAACAGCCTTATTCTACTTATAGGACCTCTGTCATCAGATCTTATAGAATATCCACTTATGCAGCATGTGAGACATCATGAGGATATTAGGCATTTGATGGGGAAAAGCATAGTTTTCTTCTTAACCATTATAGATGAAGGAGGATTATACTTTATATGAGGGATGAACAAGATATGTCAAAAGAATGGCTGTGATATGGTTTGTTGATTATATTCAATGCATTATTGGGACTTCAGCATACACTCTCAAACTCAAGTATTGATGATTTTAAAAGATTTTTGAGTTGAGGTGGTCCATCCTTATATTCATATGATCAATCATATTTGCCTTTTGTAATAAATTGCACTATCTTACTCTTTTTGTTCCTTTTGAATGGGCAAACTGTGTTTTTACCCTTGATATTAAACCGTCAAAGTTGCACTAATCCTAGTCGGAATCCCTGACTACATCACCTTTAAGAATAAAAAAATAAATTTCCTTTCAACATTAAATTTCCTTTCAATGCTATCATGCAAGATAATTAGCTTCAGACCAATCTGCAATAAACCATTTTTTTTTTTCAGAAAAAAAACATATCTTTGTGCTTTGTATTTAAAATCTGATGCTATCCACCACAAATAATTTTATCTCTTTGTATTCTATGTCTATGTAGATTGCAAAAGCTAAGAGTAGTATGAAACATGCTGAAGTAGTTATAGCGCGACAAGCAATAGAAGAAGGTCGTGGCCTTGTTGTGATTGTTAACAAGATGGATCTTCTTAGAGGAAGAAAAAATTCATCATTACATGAGAAAGTTATGAAGGCTGTTCCTCAAGAAATCCAGACTGTTATACCTCAGGTTTGTCCATTCCTTGTATATGCCATGTAAGTTTTTTCTGAGATAACATTTATTAGTTTTTTCTTTTTACTGATTTTTGGGATAGAGGAGATTATAATGTATCTGGCTTCAATTAGAGTCTTTTGGCTTAACTGTTTTTTTTAATAGTAAATTTGACAGGTAATAGATCTGTTTGTCATAAACTTTGCTTATGAATAATAAAGACATGCACTACTGGTGACAGTTATATCTCTTTTTTTTTTGCATAATAAATGAGCATTGGTATTTTTGGAGGTGACACCACAAGAGTATGGTCAACCCATTTCTTGCAAGTTCAATAAATTTCTGGTAGCCTTTCAATTGGTGTGCTAGAAGGACAAAGGAAGTGATTTCATTTTATTATGAGCCTTCTTTTCAGAGTAAAGGAAGTGTCATGACATCTGTTAAGTCCTGGGCCCAATACTGTGGGGCCTAGTGTTCAGACAATCAAGGTGCATTAAAGCTTTGATCGACTTGGTCGGCTTGCTTCATGGAAGTGATGGAGAACATATGCGTCTTCAGGATCTTATCAGTACACAATAGATGCACGATCAGATCAGGGGCAAGTGCATCAACTGACTGTGGAACATCAGAGTTACATGGCCTTGATGTTTCCTTAAGAATCAAAACTCAAAGAGCTTGACGGTGGAAGAGGATGTTCTAAATGCTACCTAGACATAGGTTAAGTCGTTAAATGTACAGTGCTATGCAAACCAGGTGGTAAAATCAGCACCGTAAGTAGGAAAAGCAAAAAACTAGACAGTGTTACAAGAAAACAGTTGCAAGATTAGCACAACTAGGGGGAAAAAAAAACTATCATATGCATCTATTGCCTTAACACATATTGTCTCCATAGAAGGATAAATATCTCATTTACTCTAAACATCTTCGTTCTAAAATTGATGGCTGTCTATTGCCAAGCAAAATTAAATTGATTTGCTGCTGATGACACTCTTCTATATTACTTCATTGACAGGTCACGGGCATACCAGTTGTATTTGTTTCAGCTTTGGAGGGAAAGGGCCGGATAGCTGTCATGCGTCAGGTTGTGGATATCTACCGAAAATGGTGTTTGAGATTGCCAACAGCACGCCTAAATCGTTGGTTGCGAAAGGTAAAAAAGAATAATTGTTTATTTTTTAGTGTCACCTTGCGAATGACATCGTAAAAGAAGTTATACTTGATAGCCCTGATAAGTGTTGGATAGCTCTTCTAGACATCTTCTAGTCTACAACTTGTGTCTGTGATGATCATTTTATCACACATTAATTAAATTACTTAGACGTTCTGCAGCTCTCCTGTGTTACCTTTCTCTGGGTCTCATCTGTTCTTGTTTCTCATCAACCAATGATTCTTTTCATGCATGTAGTTCCATTTAAATTGTTATGATAAAAATAATCTTCATATAAAGAAATAGGTTTTGGTACCAGATAGTTATTTACTTATTTTGCATGTGATGATATTCTCTACTGCATATGGATTAGTACTGGCCAACTTTGTAGGAAATTGACAGGGTGCTAAAAATTTATGGTTTTTGTTACATTTCTGGCATCTTCATGATTTAGTGAATAGAAGTTGATTAAATAACTGGAAAGTGGTAGTTTTTGGAATTATTTTTGTAGTACCAGTCTCATGTGTATGGCCATAACATGTTGCTCCTTTTTATTTATATATCAATAGGTTATGAGCAGGCATTCCTGGAAAGATCAAGCAACGCAACCCAAAATAAAGTACTTCACTCAGGTTAAAGCTCGCCCACCAACATTTGTTGCATTCTTGAGTGGGAAGGCGCAGCTTTCAGATACTGATATGAGATTCTTGATGAAGTCTCTGAAGGAAGATTTTGATCTTGGTGGTATTCCAATCCGCATCATGCAGCGGTCTGTCCCTAGAAAAGTAGTTGGCAGCAAGAGTAGTAAAAACCTGTCTGTTAAGTTGAATGTGAGAGCTCGATCAGACAAAAGAAACGTAACTTCAGAGCCTGCTTCATCTTAGTTGATCCTGCTACAAGCGATGACCAGGAGTAGTATGCTGCTGATGATTTATTGAGATATATTTGCTGTCAAGGAAAGGGGCTTTATGTGTACTTACCCTGCCTAGAGAGACCTCGTATCCAATTTAGTGTCTCGGCTTGGCAATTGACCAGTGTTTTACAACTGAGGGATGAGAACCGGTTAGCATTCAAAGCCCGTCCTGAAGGTATGGTGAATCCATGCTAATACACCTGGTGGAATCACTATCTTAAAAGATGGCAAGTCATCACGTTAGATGAATCTTTTCCAGGGAAGAAGCAATGCCTGATGGTGTAATCAGCTTCTTCTAGGTTCTCAAATAAAAACTTACCAGGTATATGTCCTTGGGTGGTGAAAACCTCTTGACAATCCACATTGATTTTTTTTTTTTTTTGCTCTACATGCAAAAATTTAGCAGGTTGGCATAATGGTTCATAAATGTTTCATAGTGTATTTAATTTGTTACTTCTCTCTAGCTGGACTTCTTTTGTTTATGAAGCATCAGATGACTATTTGAATGGATATGTTTCCTAAATTCTGTAATACACCTTCAGCGTCATTTACTCTTCAGCTGCGGAATTCACTGGTAACCTTGACATGGATGTGTGGGTGTCAGTGTTGTTGGCTTTCCAGTTCTCTTGTTCGGCAGGTTAATTGGTTAGGCGTTAGGATCCTGGTTAAGCTGCCCAATAGATGTCCGAGCAAGCCCTAGCAAACTTTAGTACTTATGAATGAGCCAGGACCCTATACAATTCTACGGACTGGCTAGATCTAGCTGACTATTGGGCAGGTGTGCCAGGGTCCCACTAATGTTGTGGCCTGTAGTTATGAAAGGAATTCCAGTAATATTTGTACCTGAGATGCAAGGATCGTGCACAGATTGCAGTCTCACTAAGAGGATCCGCAAGAATGGTAAGAGGAGCACCATGCAATCTAAAGAAGCATAACATTTTATCATTCTTAAAGCCTATATAACTAGATTAATAGCCTTTTCCTGATATGCGCACAGCAAGGGAAGCTCTTGCAGATTGCCACCTAGATAGGATAAACATCTGAGGGAAGAAGAAGAGGAAAATACCCTATATTTTTCTCCAGTGTCTATCCCCATGGAGTGGAATTAATGTGCGCGAATGTCCAAAGGGATTCCTGTAGAGAAATTGTTCAATCATGGACATCAATTTACCATACCCAAGAAAGGCCATATGAACACAGTAATGATTGAAAACCACCGGACAAATAAGATGCTGGTGTGTGGCTCAGCAACATCATGTAAGTGAAAGTAATTTCCTGTTTTTAATTTTTTATTTTCAAAGGCAGGTATGTCCACTAGCGATGTTGCTATCTTAGAATGTGCTGATGATGACCAGCTTGATCTCAATGCTGTGCTTCAGGGCTGGGGTTAAACGAAAATGCTGAAGGGAATCATGGCCGGCCAACAAGTCAAGCTGATTTTTGGTTCCTTTTTGGCAACTTTTTCCGAAATCCATGGTCAGAAAAACATGGAATACAGCAAGTACTAGGATCAAGCAAAAGGTTTGCCATTGCTGTCTATATTCCCAATATGTCAAGTTTATTATAATTTGAATATGATTATTTTATCTTCACCACCATGCAGCAAGGATGGAGATGGTATCGATGAAATTTCTCTAAACCCCCCTGCTCCCGAAGATTCGATGGTTGGCATCTCAATGGTTGCTTGGGGGCATATGAGCAGAGCCAGCTTGAAGAAGACAATGGAAGACCTGACAGAGGAGCTTGAGCAAGCAAGCCAAAAATCAACAAAACTTAATGAAGACAAGGATCCCCATAGACTTTTCACAAGCACGACATCTCCTTGACGGCATTTCTTGGAAGAGAAATCGGCCAGAATCGCATCCTTACATCATGTTCCATGAAGATGCATTGCACCATACACTGGATCTTAAACAAGAAATCACATTTTGATCAGTCGACTTGAAAGGTCCACCAAGGTTTTACTTACAGAAGGTGGTTCCACATAGACTTGAATTTGTGGGAGCCGCCGATTATTCTTCAGCTAATTCAGGAAAACTACGTGTTATGTCTTGGTGCAAGTGATAGCAATAGCTATGAAGCTTCTCCCCTGTTCAGTGCAAGTGATTTGATAATACTATAACAGTGTAGCCACATTCTAACTTACACTTTGTGGAGACCAATTATGGAACCATTAGTGTTTCGTGGTCCCTTGCAATATTTATATGTTACGCTTGCTTTCCATGGAATGGTTAAGAGGTTATTAACGGTTGCGAAGTGTGGCCAAGTATCTGGCCCTTCCATGTTCGTTGGGTCCTCTTCGGCCTTCTAGAAATCAAGGAAGGGTCCATGGAAAGGGTCTTCTAAGCATCGTCGCAATCAATTAGTAGTTTCTTTCACTGATCTCAGATTCTTTCCCCCTGTTTTTACTTTTCCTAATGCAGTGATTCTAATTCCCACCATTGTCGGATGCTATCGGCAGAGCACAACAAGGATTGATTTGATGAAAATATATAAATATGGCTATATATTTGGATTCTGAGAGGATCCTGGGTTCATGGCCGCCCACAACGTTGTGCGTGGAGACAATGGGGAGTGGGGGGGCGCTGCTGCGGCCGGAGTGGAACCTTCATTGCCCTCCGTTTTGGCCGGAATTCCACTGGAAAGTGGCATGCACTTATGACGGATGCATGCATTAGAAAGTGATTGGCTGTTCGTACATGCATCACGTTGAGAGGAAGAGGAGAGCCACATGTTTTTGAGCCTGATGAGTGCCAAGTTTCTACTTTTTTCCCCCTTTTTTTCGCTTTTCTTATTTTATATATCTGCGGATAAATTTGTGGGGCACTTGTAGGCACTTCGAGTAGCAGACTAGATTAAGTTGAACCCAGACAAGAGCACATTAGAGGATCAATTCTTCCCGTCCGTACTGTTACCAATTGCATAAGATATAAATGGGTAATGACAATCTGCATGGATAAAATTTTGTACTGTTATCTCACATGGACTTTGCTACAGTTCACAAGAGTTTGGTGAGTCTAGTAGGAATCAAAGCGATTTGGTCTATTTGAAAGGCATGCTGCTAAGACAACTAGTAGCAGCACTAAAGCTAGCATTATACTCTATATCCAACGCAACTGAAGTTCCTTCACTTGTCTCAAAATAAAACAATTTTATATCAACTTGACTCAAAAAAGTTCTTCGCCATGATTAACTCGGGCAGAACATTGGCTGCCCAACCTATTCATGGAAAATACCAGAATACGTACCCCAAAAAACATGTATAAAAAAGAGATTAATTTTAACGGGGCCCTTCAAAGTAGGAGTACCGCCACATGCCTCAAATGGTATGGATTTCCGGGACGTTGCGTGCGTCTTCAATGCAAGTTATTTATTGTGGCGGATGGAGCTGGCTGCTGATCTTGTTACGCTAATGATGATGTAACTACGGCATGTACCTATTCTCTCCTTAGGTGGCTCGACTTCTTTAAGTAACGGAAGCTGGCGGTCATCTTTTTTTTTTTTTTTTTTTTCTTTTTTTTTTCTTTTTTTTTTTTTTTTTTTTTTTTTTTGCGCTAAAAGCGGGTTTTCATACAAAACGTGTACGAATACATCCAATAAAGTCAAAAAATACTAACTCACGGAGAGCCAGAGGCAGCTCCCCCTCTCCCACCCACAGGGTGTATCCTGAATGATGAGCCGCGAAGGCAGCCACCCAGTCGGCTGCCCCGTTGGCTTCTCGAAATACATGCTTGGCCTGAATGGCCACCCCAACCCCACACATCATCCCTATGTCCCGAACCAAGGGGTGGTCTGAGCCCTCACCCCTCAGCCCCTTCTGAATCCAGCTGATGACTGTGGCTGAGTCGCCTTCCAAAACAATTGAGCCAGCCTGCAAAGCCTGCCTCGCATATCGAAGCCCGGCCCAGGCAGCTCGTAACTCTGCCCCGGGGACCGATATGCCGAACAGTCGACATCCCCCTGCTGCCACGACTCTGGAGTGCGAGTCCCGTATCACAAAGCCCGCACCACCTCGCGCGCCTCCATCCAAAACCGATCCATCGAAGTTGACCTTGAGGAAACTCGGGGGTGGGGGTTCCCAGGTGAAGAACACCATCTGAGAAGCTGCCGAGGCAGAAAGAGAACCCCAGGTGTCCCGAGCTATCAGAGGTCCATCTGAAGAGGATCTGATCTCCAAAGCCTGTACGTGCGCTAGCTCCACCACGAACCTCGGTGACACCCTGCGCTCACTAAGGGTACGAGCGTTCCTTGCCAGCCAGATCTGATGTGCTGTGCAGGTCGCTCGAATAGCCTCCTGACATGTCCGAGGGCGGACCAACCACTGCTGCATCGTCTGTAAAAACTGAGGCCTCCCATGCCAGACCTCCTGCGGGAACCCTGCCCACTGCCATGCCGACCTCGCCCACGTACACTGGAAAAGCACGTGGTCGACCGACTCTTCCACACTGCATGTCCCGCACTCCGCAGGGATCTCACATCCTCGCCTACTCAGCACTGCTCTCGTCGGGAGACGATCCCACGCCACCTTCCATAGGAAGAGTGCAGTCCTCGGGTGAAGCCCTGACCTCCAGATCCAAGTGTAGTCCGGCCCTGGCTCATGCTCCTGCTGGATAACACCGGCGAGATCTCCCAATCGGACCCTGGATCGGCAGGAAGTGCCCCAAACCCTAACATCAGGCCCCCCGTAGCCTGGCACCGGAAGGGACCGGATCCTCTCAGCTAGATGTCCCCCGAACAGCTGACGTAACCTGACATCATCCCATGCTAACTCTCCTGGGGCCAGAAGATCAAAAACCCGCAGCCCCTCCGCCGCCGCAGCATCAATCATGGTCGGCCTGCACCTCAATGGGACAGTGTCCACCCATGGGTCCGCAGTCACATCAATACTCCGCCCATCGCCTACTGTCCACCTGGTATTTGCCGACACCGTCGGCAGATACCTCCCAATCTCACGCCACATAAAGGAAACTCGCCGCCTACTCCATGCCATCTCGGAGCCGTCACGTCCATATCTGGCAGCCATCACCTGACTCCACAGCCCGTGTGGCTCTAGCAGGAACCGAGCTGCATGCCGAGCAATGAAGGCCTCGCGGCGCTCCAGCAGGGACTGCACCCCGAGACCGCCCTCGCTGGTAGGCCGGCATACGTGCTCCCAGGCTACCAAATGCACCCCACGGCCTCCACCAAGTGACCCCCACAGGAAGCACCGCAACAGTCGCTCAATCCTCAGTAAGGTCGTCTTCGGAACCACAGTGTTGGCCATGAGATAAACTGGCATGGAACCCAACACCGATCTGATCAAAGTCAGTCTCCCCATCATAGATAGGGAACCTGCTCTCCATCCCTCCAACCGGCTCTCCACCCGCTGCACCAGGCTGGAACACTCTGCCACTCGTAATCTGCGGCCTGTGATGGGAACTCCCAGGTAGGTCAATGTCTCCTCCTGCTCAGGAATCTGCAAAATCCCACGAATCTCCTGTCTGACCCTGCTCTCCGTACTCGGACTGAAGCGGACAGCTGACTTTTGAAAGTTGAGACTCTGGCCCGACGCCATACAGTAATCTGCAACCACCCTACGAAGGACCCGTGCATCGGAAACCCGCGCCCTGGCCAAAAGAAGACAATCGTCAGCAAAGAGTAAGTGGGAAAGAGGACTAGCCCCCGGGGCGGGAACATAGGCCTCCAGCTCCCTACGGGCACACACCCTCTGCAAATCACGAGACAAAATATCAGCACAAAGAATAAACAAGTAAGGGGATAAAGGGCATCCCTGACGCAGCCCCATGGTAGACTCAAAGAAAGGAGAAGGTGTGCCATTGACCAAAATCGAAAACTTTGGCCCCCTGACACACCCCAGCACCCAGTCGATCCACTGCCTATGGAATCCGTACGCCTCCAGTGTCTGCTGAAGAAATCTCCATCTGATCCTGTCATAAGCTCTCTCCATATCCAGTTTAATAGCCATCAGGCTATGTCGCCTCGATGCTCGCTGAAGGTCCCACATCATCTCCTGAGCCAGCAGAACATTATGGGAAATGTTCCTGCCAGCTATAAACGCCCCCTGCTCCTGACTGATGATGGCAGGCAGAAGGGGTTTCATCCTTCGAACCATAATCCTGGCCACTACCTTATACAAGGTAGTGCACAAGCTGATGGGTCTGAAGTGGCAGGGCTCGGCCGCCTCCTGACGCTTCGGAATGAGCGTGATGAAGGTAGCCTTCCAATCCCCTGGCATCGCCGCCTGGGAGAAGAAGCACTGAATGGCCTCAACCACCGCTGTCTGAATAATACCCCAATATCGTCGAAAGAAGAACGGGGGAAACCCATCTGGTCCCGGAGCCTTGTCTGGAGCCAAAGCCCACACTGCCTCCCGTACCTCCTGTGCCGACACCGGACGGACCAGGGCTGCGTTCTCATCATCCTCGATCCTCACATCCACCCGTGGAGGGATGGGGTCACTGTCGTCGGACTCCTCCTCCTCCGTCCATCTGGAGCGGAAGAAATCCAACAAGATCTGACGAATGGAGGGCTCACCTTCTACCCGGCGTCCCGACCAATCTCGCAGCGAGTGAATCGTGCTCCGCTGCCTCCGAATAATCGTAGTCCGGTGGAAGAAACTAGTATTGCGGTCACCCTCACGCACCCACTGGATTCGAGATTTCTGACGCCAGAAGATCTCGTGCTGTCGTAGAAGGGAGTGGTGAGTCGCTAGAAGCCCCCGAAGGTCACCCATATCGCTCGTCGAAAGCGTGCCTTCCAAATCTTCTTTCGACTGCAGCTCGGAGATCGCGGTCTCAACCCCCTCCACTCTCCGGAATATATCGCCCACAACCTCGCGGTTCCATCTCCGGAGACGCCTCTTGGCCAACTCTAGTTTGCGCGACACCCGGTGCATAGCGTCTCCACGCACCGGGAGGCGCCATGCATCACGTACAATATCCCAGGACTGGGGGTACGATAGCCAAACCTTCTCAAAGCGGAAGGAGCTAGGATGCCTGGGTCCCAGTGATGTAGAAATCAGCAGGGGGCAGTGGTCCGAGGCGATCCGAGGTAAGTGAGTAACCCTGCAGGTAGGAAAGAGAAGAAGCCAGTCTGGGGACGCAAAGGCCCTGTCCAGACGCTCCCAAACCCTAGCACTGCCAAGCTGGTTATTGCACCAAGTAAACTGAGGTCCTGAGAAACCTAAGTCCACCAGGCCCGTGCGTGACACAAAGTCACGGAACTCCCTCCTGTCCACTCTATCCGTGAAGGCTGCCCCTCCCCTCTTGTCACCCGAATTCAGGATGCAGTTGAAGTCACCAACAACAACTGTCGGGACACCCTGGGCAGTGAGACTAGCAATCTCCTGCCAGAGGACTCTCCTGACCCTGTGATTCGTGCTTGCATACACCCCACACAAAACCCACGGAGGAGCATCAGGTGCCGATACAACCATAACTACCTGTTGAGAGCAGTTATGGAAGACATCAAAGGTCGCCACCCCACGCCTCCACAGGAGCAAGATACCTCCCGACAACCCCTGGGACTCGACTGCGTATGTCTCCCAGTCCCTCCCCAGACGCCGTCTCAGACGTGCAAGCCCCTCACCAAATAGCCGGGTCTCACTAAGGACACATATCTCTGGGCAATGAATTTGCACTAACCGTTTAAAGGAAGACATGAAGGAGGGCTTGGCTGCCCCCCTACAATTCCAAGCTAGGATCCTCATGGGTCACAGTCCACAAAGTCGGCCTCAGACCCATCCTCCCCCTGGTACGCGGGGCCAGCCTCAGGTACGATGCCTGGGCCCATCCCCTGCTCGTCAGCAGTGGACTGCATGACTGCCGTCCTGATGAGCTGCACAGTAGTCATGTGGTCCATACCCTCGCCTGGTCTCAGTGGCGCGTCCTGACACCCCTCCGGAAAAGGCCTGAGGTGATCCCTGGCCCTACTCCCACTAGAGGAGGCTTCCCCCTGCTCACCCGCAACCAGGGGCAGAGGGCCAAACCGGAAGACTCCAGCGGGGCCAGTACCACCCTGCGCATCCCATGGCTGTGCCTCACTCGGGGGGGGATGGCCACCGTGCGAGTCGGCCCGGCCCGGCAGCTCCCGGACCCGCTCTTCCGCCGCTGGGGGGGCCCGCAGGCCCGGGGCTGATCGAGCACGCAGCGTGCCCCGCGCTGCAGATGCATCCCGAGTCGCACCCGGCAGCCCACGACCCCGACGTCCCCGCCCCTGGGCCCGGCCGCGGGTCAACAGCGTGTCAGCCCGCTGACCCACCGCAGGAAGCACACGTAGGTGATCCCCCCTACCTGGGCCTCCATGCGGGCCCGGGTCCACCGGTGGCCTGGGCCTCTTCTGAACTTGGGCTCGGGCCACAGCTGGCCCACCAGACCCGGTCTCAGCCTGCAATAGGCTGTCCTGACTCGGCCCCAGGTCCGCTCGCATGTGAGTGGTCCCCCCGTGTCGATCCGGCTCGGCTGGCTCGGTCTCGTCGTCCCCGAGCAAGTCGTCATCGGCCATGTCCACCGGAAACGGGCCGAGAGGAGGGGCTAGCTGGAGCCCTTCCCCCTCCGCTGCCGCCGGCGACCGACGCCGAGCAACCTTAGCCGGCTTCTGCCAGCCGGCCGTGTCAGCCGGAGAGACCGCTGCAGGCGATGGTGACGCCACCACCGGACTCACCGGCCGCCTCGCAGACGACCCAGCCCCGTGATCGGGCCCGGGAGGTTCCTTCGGCCGCGGCGGCAGGTCCCCCCGCGGGATCTTCCGCCGGGTTGCCACCATCCAGGGGCCGAAGACTGGCCCCTGGACCTCCACCCCACCACCGAAGGTCGGTAGACCCGAGCTGTCCCCCGCCTCCGTTGCCGCCGGATGCACCTCCCTGTGTGCGCCGGCGGCCATCTGGAAACGGCACGTCACCTCTGTATGCCCCATCCGCCCACAGCTAGGGCAAAGAACAGGGACGTTCTCGAAGACGAAGGGCTGCCACCGCACCTTCGTCTTCCCCTGTATGAGCACCCCCGGCCGCAGCGGTTCAGTGGGATCAATCGCCACTTTAACCCGGGCGAACCCCATCGCCGCCTGCTGCTCGGTCACTTCATCCACCGCCACCGGCTGGCCGGCGCGAGCCGCGATGTGGAGGATGGTCGACGTCGACCAGTACTCCTGGCGGTCATCTTGATGTAGCAAGCTGTGGCCCAAATCTATTTGTTTAACTAATATTCCTCCCTTGATATTTTTGATGGCTGGTCCGTCGGAAGTTCTACATACGTGACGAGCGCGATGTATCCACTTGACACACAGTGGTGCAAACATTTCAACACAACCGGCTGCAATACGTAAGGACTGATGATGTTATGATGTCATGTAGGGAGTTAGAATAGATAGATGATCAAGACGAGACAAGTATGGGCAGAGAATGGGACTGCATTACGCTGGATCGATGTTGAGAGAAAAATTGAGAGAGAAGATGGGTAGAGTAGGGACGTCTATCGCTCCGTCTTCTCGTCCGATCTGATCTTCTGGGGAGTGGGATAGGATTGTTGGGCGTGAAAGGGTCCATTGTATCGGCTATAAGGCTGCATTATGTTGTAGCTATACAGGCTACGAGTGTAGATATTGCCCCCTCCTAATTTCTCTCTCTCTCTCACTCTCTCTCTCTCACTCTCACTCTCCATCCTTGCTCATGATCACATCAAGGTGCCACCGTATTGTACGTACTCTGACCCTGCTATCTAATACTGCTATGTGCACTATGTGGCTGTGCATCAGACCAATCATATCATATCTCATTTGCATCATTTATCATGCCCTTATTATTATGTTCGAAAGTACTATTATCTACACACTGTATGCAAGCCTAAAGCCACTCATAATTGCTGATTTCTAGGACTCCATTATCAGGCGCATATCTTGATGCCCGACCATTGAAACCAATAATTGTGTTGGCTGCTTGCACTGCCTTGTGGTGCACACAATTTAGGCAATAATTGTTCTGATGATTGATAGATGAAAAGAAAGGCATATTGCATGGTGCACATAATGTAGGTTATAATTTATTGTTATCAACAAACTATAGGGAAGAAGGGCTACTCATTTTTGGAAAATTATATCTTAGACCATGCATACTACATCCACAATGCACCATAGAAAACAAACCAAGATAAGATATACCCGGGGGCAATCTGACATAAGCGCATGATTAATAGAGCTTATAGGAAAAGAGATACGTGATTGCTGTGATGTATCACTAATATGGTGCAGGTATCATTTTTTGAATGTTCTTCTCTGAACGATGTGCCGCTTTTCTAGCGATCACTATAACAAAATCAGATATTGCAGACGTTTTTTATTGTATATACCGATGCTTATAAGCATCATTAGTTTTATTCTGACGCTTTATAAAGTGTTGCAAAAGTGTCGGCAATACAAGCGTTGAAAATTAATTTGCCGATGCTTTTAAAAAACGTCAGTAATTAGACACCATAAAATTGTTTTTTACGGAATGCAGGTAATTATAAATTGTCATTATTTGATAGAAATGTCTCCACTTTTTTTTCGTTGAAATACAAAAATGTTTTTTTTTAATATTGTTGATCCCATGATAATCCCCACTTAAAACATAACACTAGCTTACTATTTTCGGTGAATCTCTCTTGTTCGTCTCTCTCGTTAAACAAACTAAGCACTCCCCATCGGCATGGCCATCGACCATCGTTAGCCGGCCACCAATCATGTAGCAGGACCCACCAAGCCTAAGTTTCAAGAAAATAAATGTTTTAGTGCGCCATAAACCATTCTCCACTTCAGTATGGTATTATGAGGATTTATATTGGTATGTATTTAGTTCAATATGAGCTATATCATATACAGATCTTTGGTACGAGACCAAAGAATTCAAATCACAATTTTTTTTTGACTTGCCTTGTCGGATCTTAATTGTTACAAATGGTATTAAATTTGACTTATAATCTATATAAACCAGTGGAACACAAGTTCATGAGGAGTGACCATAAGCTAATTATGGTATCTATAGTTAGATTTGATTAAATATGGATTCTTTACGCAGTAAAAATGCTAAAGTTTGAACGAATGCCTATGTTCAGTTCCGCTATTTAATTTTATATTATTATGCATTGAATAATTTTTTATATTTATATAAAATTTAATTAATTTAAATAATATTTTCTTGATTAGTCTTTTATTATTATTATTATTATAGGTTTGGAATATAGAACCCGCCTGGGAAAGACCGGCGAGGAATGTCACGGGCCCTAGAAAGCAAATTTTTTGGAGGACCACCGTTCAGGGACCATTAGCGAGCCAACTAGCTTATCCCACGTGTAGTCCACGTGTCCAGCCCTTCGTTCGCTCCCGCGTCATTGCTGGTGCAGCTGCAGCCGCTCCCTCCGCGGCGTGGACTTGAAAATATATTTAATTAGCGTGCGAATATTACTGTTAACTAAATTATATCTTTTTCTGAGGTCCGAGGACCACCTCGCGTGGAAGCGACGACTTTTTTTAAATTATTTTTCTTCTCACGGCCCTATCCTTTTCTCGGTCCCTGTCTTCTCACCCCTTTGACATTTAACCAAAGTCAAGTTGGAAGCCCGAACCCAGTTTCCGGCCTTCTGAAAACCATGCGCACCTCCACCTCCACCTCCACCTCCACCTCCACCAAATCCCTCTCTTTGCTCTTATCCCCCCTTCCTCTATAAATTCCAAAACCGCTCCCCCCCGTCTCCAAAAAAAGGTCAGCGCCGCTCCGTCCTCCCCTCTGCCTTCCGACTTTTTCTCTTCGTTGCCGCCGCTTTCCTCCTCGAAATTAATGGTTACATAGCTCGACTCCGGAGCTCAGATCTCGAGCCAAGCGCGAGTTTGGAGGCATAGTTTTTCCTTGTTTTGGTTTGGTTTGTTCTCCGAGGTGGCGATGGACGACGACAACTGGGATCTGTACGCGATAGTGCGGAGCTGCAGGTTTACGGGGCGCCCTGCGACGACAGACCCCTTCTCTTCCTTCCCTCCGCCCTCGGGCCTCGAGGCGGAGGAGGCGGCAAGGCCGGCGGAGGAAGGAGGGGCCTGCTGCGGTGGCGGCATCCCTTTGTTGTTTCCGGATATGTCGGAGACCCAGAACGTTCTCCAGGAGCTGGAGGAGCTCTGCAAACCTTCCTTCCCCAAAGCCCAGCAGCAATCGCCACAGAGCAGCCCTTCCTCGCCGCCGTCCCCCGCCGTGGGGGACCCCCAGCAGCAGCACAGCAGGCAGCCCCACCGCCCCCTATCCCAGAATCCTCGCTCCAAAAGAAGGTAAGTGCGCCACCCACCTATTTCCTTCCATTCCCTTCTAATTAAAAGCCATTCGTCAAGAAAAGAAAAAGTGGATCTTTGGCTGAAAAAAATAAAAATCGGATCTTGATGTGAATACCAGGAAGAACCCGCAGAAGAGGGTGGTGTGCCATGTCCCCCCCGACGGTCTCTCCTCCGATATGTGGGCCTGGCGGAAGTATGGCCAGAAACCCATTAAGGGCTCGCCTTACCCTCGGTTAGTGATCTACCTGTTCCTCCTCGTTCCTTCTTCCAGTTATTTTTGGTTCCCAAAGAGAAGAAAAGAGGCAACTTTTTCGGTCGGTTTCTCTCGGAACAGGGGATACTATAGGTGTAGCAGTTCCAAAGGCTGCTTGGCCCGGAAGCAGGTGGAGCAGAGCCGGATGGATCCGGCCATGTTCATCATCACCTACACCGCCGAGCACAACCACCCGTTGCCCACCCACCGCAACTCCCTCGCCGGCAGCACCCGCCACAAGTTCTCCCCTCCCCCTTCCTCCTCCGCAACCCAGCCGCCCGCCACCGGAGGCGAAGCCAGCGACGGCCAGAACCTCCGTCCCATCAATCCATCCTCAAGTCCGCCTTCGTCCTCCACCGCCCCGGGTCTCTCCCCCACCACCCCGCTTACGGCCTCCATGGAGGACGAGCTCCTCCGCCACGGCCCCCGCCCGCGCAAGGGGGAGGGCGGCGACGAGGTAGACGACGACGAGGAAGAGGGAATGCTACTGGTGGAAGACATGGAAGTGATGGGCGTGGATGACTTTCTCCTCATGGGATTGGATGAGTCTTCCGGTGCCCCGGCCACCTCCGCAGCCGCATCCACGGGCGGCGATGCCGGCCGTCACCTCTACCTTCCTCGACGATGACAGTGCCTTCGGGGGGCACTTCTTCCCTCCCCCGTGGCTGTCCAACAGCAGCAACAACGCGGGGGCCGCCGCCGCCGGCAGCTGACGACAGCCCTCTGCTCCTGCTCCTGCCATCAGACAGCGGAAAAGGGGTCGAAGAGGCTGGAAGAAAGCATCTGATCCGTTCATTCGCATCCCTATTTTTTTAATATTTAATTACACCATATACGCAAAAAAAGGAGAAAATTAGGCCAAGGTTCTAATGTTCCATGTTTTCTCTCTTTTGCTCTCCGAGAGCCAGAGACGGCAATGCTTGTAATTTTGTTGACTTGTTCTTTTGATAATTTTGGCTGTGCGTGAGATGTGTTCCCTGATGATTCGATTGCTCTTTGTTTCTGGTCGTATTTCTTTGTTCGGTCGTAATTTAATTTAATTTTTTATTCTTCTTTTGTTTGACTTTTTGTGCTTCTCCTTGTTTCCGGCCAACTTGAATTTTTTTGGGTAGAAGGTTATAGCATTTTTAGGCCTGTTTGAAAGTGCTGTTGATAGTAGAGCTTTTGAAAGTAGAGCTTTTATAAAAAGTTGTTTACTATTTGGTAATTACATTTTTGAAGTGCTGTATGTTTGGTAAACAAATTGAGAAAATACCTTTGTATGATAAAATTACCATAAAGAATATTGCATAGTATTATACAACAGAGCATAATAAAATATAATATATAGTAATACATAAATATATGATATAGTATAATATTACTGTAATATAATATAATATTATTATAATATAGTAATATAACATTATATGCTATACCATAATAATTTATATTAAATTATTTAACATAAAATATCAATATATTATGATATAATGTAATATAATATTATATTTATAATATAATACAATAATAAAGATACAAAATATTATAATTATCAGCGTACATTAATTTTTCATAATATAATATAATATTAAATTATTTAACATAACATATTAATATATTATGATATAATGTAATATAATATTATATTTATAGTATAATACAATACTAGGAAATAAGAATTTTTTTTTTTTTGTTAGGACTCCAGCAGATTTTTAGGTTTATAGAAAGAACAAAATATGTAATTGTTATATTCTATTACAAGTATTTCGGCCAAAAAAAAAAGCTTTTCGACAAAGCTCAAAATAGTTTTTTTCGTAAAGCTTCAAAATAAAGCTTCTTTCAAAAAAAAAAAAATTGTTTTAGCTTTTTGAAAAAACTAAAAGAGGTTTTCAAAATTTAAAACAGGTTTTCAAAATTTTTACCAAGCATCCTTTTTCATCCAAAAATACTTTTGGAGGCCAAAAAGTACTTTTTGGCTCTCTAAAAACTTCCTTAAATGAGGTCTTAGTCTCCCTAACACCTTTTTTTTTTTTTTTTGTTATTTTCTCGCAAAGATTACATAATTATTTTAATTGACTTTAGGTTTAAGTATATAGAAAAGATCTCGGACTGGCAAGACAGTTGTCGATTGGGGCACCACCCACCGAGGACCACATGGGAGAGGCCTCGTGCTGCCACGTAGAGATTGGGATGGACGGATGGATACGCTGTCGGCACGGCATACGGTTTTCTTTTTGCAAATCACGCTGTTTACTGTTTGGCACTATCATCCTGTCATTAATTAGGAGATGACTAATCGTGATTATAAATATTTTGGTTATCTACTTACACATATACATACATACATACATACATATATATATATATATATACACACACACACATAGGTATGTATGTATGTATGTATTGGTTATCCTAATACAACTGCAGCACTCGGGACTAAGATTCGATGAGACGTGGTTATACGACCATTAACATAATTTATAAGATCGCCTTGTCGATGCGCAGCGATGATTAGAAAGGGATTGAATAATTTGATGGACTGCACTAAATGATGCACGCCGATCTCACTCTCTTAGATCTAGTCAAATCCACATTCTTTGTAGATTCCAGGGAAAGGTTGTTCTCATTGGGCCATTGTCGTGGAGCCACATAGAGTAGCATTTGCATGCACATCTTTTAATTCTATCCTCATGGGGGAAAATATAAGCCTACAAGCAGGTATTGCAAGAATGACATATGCCAGTTCCATGCACGCCGGTACCGTAATAGCGCTGGAATGACATACTCATACGTGGGATAACTCACAGATCAAAAAGGACACGCGGAAACTTGCGACTCGCATCAAACATTTTCTGATGGAAGGAGGGCTCGGTGGGGACTACCACGCAAGTAAGTTCGTTCTCCCCCCTCCCCCCATCTTTTAACCAAAAAAAAAAAGAAATGCTTCCATACGTGTGCAATTATTTATGAAGTCATTTAGTGATACCAAAAACACTAATTATGTGGAAGATCACAATCTCACTCTTATGCATTGCATACGTGCAATGCTAGCACATGTATTGGATGTATGGGATGCTTCTTGAAGATATGGCTTCCATATGACCATGTGCTATAAGAGCTGGTGTTATTGCTATTTGCTTGTATTTGTTTTAGTATGATACGCTTCCCTTGCACAACAAAATTGTATGCTTGCTAACATGAAAACAATTATTTTCGAAAGCAAAGCCGTACTGAAAATTGGAGTAATTCATACCTTTCTATGAGAGATGAAACTGAGGAAACCTAGGACACAAATGACTAGAAAAAAATGTCGAAACTTAGCTTGTTTCATTAACACGCAATTGCAACTAGGCACCATGCATGGACACGCCTTTCACACAACTCCAGCATTAGATGAGAAGCAGCTCATACACCATGCGACCAACTCGCAGGTGCACTCGGAGCATGCAAGAATCCTGTTTGTATTTCCCATTTCTTACAAGATCATAACCAATCGATCCAACAATAGACAGCTTCTAAACTCCCTTGGCAAGAATTTTCAACTTCCAGGCCATAACCATATGCGAGTTGGATGCACAACTAGGTAATCAACTATTACATGAATGCATGCCATGAGGAGGCAAAGAGCATCTACACATACTACGCACTGCAGAAACTTGTTTTATGAAGCCACATTACCAAAAATGCAGGATGAGAAGAGCTTCTAAGTTGATGTGCCAACAATGAGGTAGGGAATGAAGCAGGTGTAGTTTGCCCCCGCCTTGTTACTGGCCAGCCGTGCATCTACTAGAGATTCCTCTATATCAGTGTGCTCATAGCTCGTATAAACTAATATGATGCATGTAGGAGTTTCAGATGATTACCTGGTTCTCTTGCTTGCCTTTACAAGGGAAAGCTCATCTAATCTTCTCCTCAAGAAAGCAAAATACTCAACTTGGCTTGACCAGGCCGATACTAGGAGGGGGAAAGCGAAGAGAATCAGATGCAGACAAGGAATTGCATTCGCCCAACTGCCAGACGTTATTGATTTGACAGTTGACAATTTGCTCCATCCCATTTGACCCATTCTCCTCAGAGTCAAAGGCTTAGACTTCAAAACTTGAGTGCCCCGTTGGCATCTCAAGTTATTGGCTGTATCTTTGATGTCGGCCACTCCTCTAGCTGTCAATGCTAGATAAAACAATTTTAATTAATCTGTTCATTTCCGGTTACAAAACCTTGCGTTGTCTTCTGGACATACTTCCTTCCCCTACGTTATATGATGTCGATTTCATATTTTGAATATCTTAGAAAGCGAAAAAAAGTGAGAGAAAAAAAAGGCATGCGAGTCGCCAAACACAGGGTGGCAATGAAGCGAATGATCTTATATGACTTGTAAACAAGACAATTTTGGACCTATTTGACATGGATCAAGAAACCAAAGTTTTTAAGTTTCAATGGACCAACTCACTCGTGAGAATTCCGGTTGTCCCTGTCCCAGATATCGCATATCTTACTGAGAGCAAGACCTTCCGTGGAAGTTTGAATGTAATCATAAACATCCATCAAAGCATTGTCTCCCAACTTGTGTCATCACAGTTGGATCTTCAGATTCATGAACCTAAGCTATTTCTTCCTCTCAGTTTTAAGCACATCGTTGTTCAAGTAATACTCCCCTTTTGTAGAAAAACTGCAGAAAGTAGTAATATGGCGGGTAAGAACTTGATCGACAGAATCTAGGCTGACAAGAACCTCTTCAAGTCAAGCAACGAAGATTATATGGACCATAATTTTTTTGACTGACAACAAAGATAATTTTTTTGACTGTCAACTCAAGCATCAATGACAGGAAGTTACATGGACTTCCATTGGAGGTGGATGAAGAGGTCCGTCCACAAGAGCATCAATTATGTCAATATATGGAGATGCAACATGACCGCGCGTTTTATAGGCAAAACAGTCGGCAAAAATTTGGAGAAGGCTCACAATTAAAGAAAGAATATTGCAGAGCGTCAAAAACCAATTGGATAAATAGGAACTTCAACAAATCTCAAAACAGAATAGATTACCTAAGAGATAGAGTAAGAGAATATGCATTTATTTCACTAAGTTGATCAGGAATTTAGAACATTCGCAAGCAAAATTTATAGGTTTTGACAACTAAATATACCAAGATAAACAGGCTGATAGAGATTAGAAGGCTTAGAGAGAGTATTTAAGGTTGCATCGGCTGCCTAAACTTAAATCAGATGTCCTGTGAGAATATGTCCACACACAGTGTCGACAAACTTTGTATTGTCCAAAACTTTTCATAATCTCATCTATTCTATAGCAACAGCCCAACAAATCATAACGAGTACTCTTTGTAGTGTGCAGCCAACGATGCAGGATTCTATGGGTAGAAGCTGCTTCATTAGCTTTGCGACTCTCTTAAGTATCCCAACTTAAGATTTAACTGATCTGAACTGTTAAGTGGGAGGATTACATGATCATCTTTGAGCTCTATAGAAGAACGTCCAACATCCTTCTGAAGAATATAGCCGGCATGATCATCTTTGGTCCCAAATGCTTTGGATTTGTAGATGCCAAAATAGCCAGCATCCTTCCAATTCTCTCAGGCTATCCCCTTCTCCAGCTAATCCTAAAGAAGATATAACTGCCAAGAACCTACTGCCTAATCTTTAAGAAACTGGTACTGTCTGTCTTATCCTCCTAAATATCTAACACCATGTGCATCACCAGTAACAAGCTTTCATGGAAAACAACGCAAAGTTTCAATGTTTCAATCCGGTACACTATATAAAAAAAAATCATTTGTAGCTTGTGTCCAGGGATTGCAAGTAACTCACAACTTCATGTCCCAGCAACATCCTACGATAATCACCACAAGAAGCAGTCATTCTATTGGTATTGTATGTGCTTCTGCAGAAAGGAGATTTTTTCCTTCAGCAAACAGATTATCACTAGAATAACTGAAGTAACACAATCAGAGATCCTTCATTCACCTGCTTTGTTTCATTAGTGATTTCCATTGTTGGTGAATGATGAACAATGATTTCAAGGATTCTTCATTACCCTCATTCATCCAAATTGCATGTCTCCAATACCAGTTTTTTATTCTAGCACACTATTTATGACACCAAAATCTAATAAAAGCAAGTCCTACCTAACCATGTGTAAAATATTCGAAGAATTTGACAGCTAACATCAAGAATATTGAGTTAGCTATATCAACAATTATGAGAAAAATAAAAAAAAATAATTTTTATGATGACATCAAGTCGCACTTTGAACCAAGTCCCTGTTATGGCATCAACACTGATGCCTCATCTATATGGCAAAATTGCAGAGTAACTCATGAAAATCACCGAACCCCTAGGGCATGAAGATGAGCCAGACACCCATCTCTATCCAATAGAACACAAGGTTCATCCTTGAGAAATTTTGGCATCAAGCTAGCCCACAATAGAGATGATGTTGAAGCCAGATTGTTCTTAAAAGAGTGGAGAAGAAAATGAAGGGGCAGGATTTCCGCCTCAGCGACCATCTTGATTAGTGAAACAGAATGAACAAACAGAGGATATTGTGAAAAGATGAGCAGGCAGTGAAGGCATTAAAGAAGTGTAATACAACTAGTATACCAATGAGCATCAAAACAATAGAAAAAGAAAGGAGAGAAAGGAACTACAAGGTGAGGAAGTAGGCTTGACAAGTTACATTAGTCGCACACTTATAAGACCCTCCTACCTTCCATCATGTCTTAAAGCTGGTTGCTGCCTCTATCTCATAACCAAATCTTCTAACAACCTCAATTTTACTTCAAGTAACTAAATTTTTTTCGGGAAAAAGAAAAAAAAATCCTGCATGCCATAGAAAAGATGTGAGAATAGAGATGGCAGATTAATCACTAAAATTATTTCGGGAAAAAGAAAAAAATATCCTGCAAGCCATAGAAAAGATGTGTGAATAGAGATGGCAGATTAGTCACTAAAATTATTTCGGGAAAAAGAAAAAAATATCCTGCAAGCCATAAAAAAGATGTGTGAATAGAACTTGATATGTTTTCTAGACTATAATCAAAGAGCTCCAAAAATAAATACATGCACCTGCTTCGATTTCCTACCCCCTGGAAAAACACCAAAACAAAGCATATATATGACAAGCTCTAGAACCACACTCCTGTACTTATTGAGAGTAAGAGAAACATGTTTGGGCCAGATATAAATTTAAGCGAAGAAACATCTTGTAGTGTGAAAATAAAAAACATTTTAGCAAAAAGATCCATATCCATTTCCATTCTGCAAGGGGTAGCTTTTTCTTGGAAAAAAAATGTTTGCTAAACCATCCTTACGAGGAAAAAGAAAATAGAAACATAAGATAAAACTATCAGAGAGACCTGGCTGTTGAAAGCAAAATCCACACTCAGCATGTGTCTTTCGAAGGTCTCCCAGCTGTCTCAACATTCTCAGCAGCAGCAGCAGCTGCTGTGGCAGCTTCATTCAAGCCCATCTTTTGTAGCTCGTACAGAAACCCATCAACATCAGTTGCACTTATTCTGTATGGCGTGTAAGCTGCACCTGGAAATGATCGGTTTTCCACTTCTTGTTTGTACTCTGATAGAGCCTTGTTGATGGCATCCCCCACATGCCCAAATTGTTTGCAGAATTTAGGAGTAACCTGCCAGATGGTTAAGAACAAATGTGCACATTTAAAGATCCTTTTGGATTGTGAAGAACAAGAATACTGTCTAGCACTAACCTTAGCATGATGAGGGTGTTGTAACATGCCCAGCAAGTCATGGTAAACTAGCACCTGTATGGAATGGACATTAATTGACGTAAATATGACATTAAAAATATGTTCTTAAAGCTCAGCCGAAGGAGGAGCAGGAGGAGGACGAGGAGGAGAATTTCTTCAGTATTAAAAAATACAACCAAAAAATATTTTTAAAACAAGGTTAGGTTTCTGCATTAGAAAGACTATGAACCAAACTGTTTTCACTATTATGGTCTGCAGTCAAATAGTAAATTGTAAATTTCAGTTATGTCATTAAATGAGATCATAGACATCTTCAATTTCCTTGTCAACACAACCTTTCCAAATCCTTCCCCACAACCTTCATCTACAGTTGAAGTCCTCTAGTCCTTTACCCTAATTCTTTCACCTGATTCCACATCTCATAATACCAAGATAGCTTTTCTTTTTAGAGAAACTAGTAGCGGATATGGCAGCAGGGTTGTACTTCCCAACTCTGGTACATGAATACAAATAACAAATTGCCAGGTTTTCTGTTTTTAATAATTTTTCTCCATGCATCCAACAGAATTAAGAAGAGTTTCAGCTGTCACTCATATAGCGCATGGTAGCTGTAAGAAACCAACAAGAAGTGAGCTGCCATTCTCCAAATTAAAAATACGTGCTAAAACTTAGCACAAAACAGCAGACTAATGATTGAACTAACTAAGACACAACACAAGCAATAAGGGTGCAATAACCATAAGAAAAAAGAAAATTTAAGAGATTTGTTCATTTTTAAAGATCAGTGTACTTCTCATGAAAGTAAATAAAGCAGAAAAAAAAATGGAGTCATACCCCACAAAGAAAAATGAGTGATGTGATCAGAAAGTGGCCCAGAAGCCTAACCGAATGACCCCTCAATAACTTTTTGTCCTAGCCTGGCCTATGAAGACTAACAAATCTTTGAATCACAAATTCTACAGAGCTATCAATTGTTATCAACTGATTCCCTCAATATAGATCCAAGGGTTCTAATAATATATTCTGATCACGAAAACCATCAGTGTTTTAGGTCTACCTGACAACATCATTCTTTGGTAAGAGTCTCAAAAGGTTGAATGTCATCGCCTTAAATTTAAGCATAGTCTTTAGTTTCCCTGGCCTTACTAAATTCCTTATAAAGGTAACTTTTCTAGTCTACATATTCAGCTTATCAATTGCAGTACTCCACCACTATAGATTTGAAATCTAACATATGACTACAAGAAAATTCTTTCTTCACAAAACAGGCAGCAAGAAAGAGCTTCAGATCCTACAATAATGAGTCCCTCCTTATGACACAAAAACATCTAAGGTATAGTGGTTTTTGGACTAGGAGTGCCTTATTAGACATTTTATTATAACTCCTATCTACCTCTTGCATCTTTTAAGATTTTTGGTTTTGCAGCTAGGACCATTCCCCCTCTTATACATAATAACACGTTCTTTTATATTTCATCATTTTTGCCTTTTATATTTCTCCATTTTTCCATCTTGTTCATTTCATCCTAAATTTCATGCAGCCATGTTTTGCTTTTCAGTTTGTTTATCCCTGCAATTATATCACTCATGTTAGTTATTTCCAAATATATTAGCAACTGCCAAAGTAGTTAAATTTCACTGGCTTCTTGGTTACTCTTTCTCCAGCAATTACATCACTTGAATCAGATCAAGTTTGGTTCACCATGCTCTAGGAAGCCGAAGCTTACAATTTACTTGCCTGAAATTCTGAAATGTTTTGCACCATGATCATCTCATACTCCACGCTAAAGATGGTGTTTCTTACACATAAATCTTACCATATCAAACGAATCTATTTAAAGAGTTAGGGAAATTAAGATTGCCAGTAACCAACCTCAAGAAACATAATTCACCATTCGAGTACAATATTCCTATTATGCTACAAACAAATTGCCACAAGCAACACATTGTGCATTCTACCCTCATCTATAAATACACCACTAAGCAATCCAACAACAGATTGGCCATTCTTTCTATTCCTGAAGACCCTTCTATGCTAGAACTACGTGCACATATCTATCATACATCACAAATGACAAAATTAACATGCAAACTCCTTGGTAATGTCGGAACCCTTTCATGTCCCCTAGCATATCATTTCTAGTTATGTATTATACTAAATTTACCAAGTAATAATCCAACAAATATTGCAACTGGTCAGCATTACCATTTCTAATCAAGTGCTATAAGCTATGTACCATTGTCAACCATAGTGGTCTTACAATAATTGTTCTTCATACAATGATCAAATGGCACTTGTAGTACATCTCCCATTTTCTTGGCCTCCACCAGGCTGCACTTCTCCTGGGCATTTCCTTGCTATCCTCCTTTCCATACTTAAATAAATTTAGATAACGGAAGTTGTTGATAAGACAATGTGGTATCAACCAACTACTTATAAATAAAAAAAGGCGGTGGAGTGGCATCAAGCGGACAAATTGTTCTGACTAAATCATAATATAATTCCTCATTCTAACATTCTCTTTGCCCATGGTCAAATAAATGACGCAATCTTTGACTCCCAGGAAATACAAATTTAGAATCTCTTAGATAATCGGGAAAAAATCAAATGGAACTAGCAATCATTTACTCCCTATCTCCACAACTAATTATAAAGTATAATTGCCTTTTTCATTCAGCAAATGATTAGGCAAGTCAGATCAAGCTATTCTACAAGCAATTTAAAGAATTTATACTTGCTTCCCAAATCAAATGCAAAAGAACATATCAGGACACAGCCACTGGATTCTACACATCCTAATGTTAACAATATCTATAAATGTGTAACAGCCCTCCAATCATAACAATTTTAGATTCTCTTGGCCTTATCTAATGTCGAAGAGACATAAAGGATAGATGCTTCTCCAGTAGTGATTCCAGATGCAGTTGATCTTCTTTTGTTTAATGTTTTGTTACATGCAAAACGAAATTAAATGGATTTCCTACAGCAGTTCAGCGGAGAAACTTGGGGCCAGCTGGGGATGAACAAACCTGACCACTGCAGAACGGCCCGGCCCCAATGCCAATGGTTGGAATTTGGAGGGAAGAACTAGCTGCAGCTGCCACCGGTGCCGGCACGCACTCCAAGACAACCGAAAAGCATCCAGCCTCCTGCAAGGCGAGCGCAGTCTCCACAACCTGCACCAGAGCTTTCCAGTTACCTACGAAAGCCAGCGAAGATATACCATTCAAAATCACCATCCAGGTGGCGAAAAGGAGAGACCTTGACAGCACTGGTGACCGTCTTGCCCTGGGGCCTGAAGCCGCCGAGCACGCTGATGGCCTGTGGAGTTAGACCAACGTGCCCCATGACCGCAATCCCGGCCTCGACGATCGCCTTGGCCGCCGTGATTCTAGAGGGGGCGCCCCCTTCCAGCTTGATGGCGTCCATCCCACCTTCCTTGAGAAACCTCACCGCCGTGTCCACCGCCTGCCCTGCCATCGATCCAAGAATCATTAACAAGAAACGAGATTTTTTTAAAAAAAGTTTTTTTTTTTTGTAGTGAGAGATAGAGGGGTAAAGACCTGGGAGGGGGAGGACTCATAGGAGCCGAAGGGCAGGTCGCCGACGAGGAGCGGGCGGGAGGCGCCGCGGGCGACTGCGCGGCAGTGGACAAGCATCTGATCAAGGGAGACGGGGAGGGTGGTGTCGTGGCCGTGGACGACCATGGCGGCGGAGTCGCCGACGAGGCAGACGTCGATGCCAGCGGAGTCGATGTGGACGGCGGAGGGGTAGTCGTAGGCGGTGACCATGGTGATGGGCTCACCGCGCTGGTGCTTCTGCCGGAGGTGGGTCACCGTCACCCGCCGGTTCGGGCTCTGCGGCTTCGGCCCGCCATACACCGTGTTCTCCGGCATGTTGCTCATCAGCCGCCTCGCCACCTGCCGCAGCATCCTTTTCTTTTTGGTTTGCACTTCCTCTCCTTCCTCAATCCTCCTCGGCGCCGCAGACAAGGGGGATTTTTTGATAGAGAGATACTGGGGCCGGGGAGACGGGGAGATCCAGCTTGATTTGGAATCGGCTACTTACATGGAAAATTTTGACACGTTACGAGATGCGTACACACGGGCAAAGATTCACGGCGCTACGAAAAGCAACAATTTATATTTTTTGTTATGTTACTACTAGTCAAAGCACGTGTATCATAAAGAGAAATTATTGGTTATTTTATTACATCTCTGATGGGAGGAACATTTACCAAATACTGTGAATGTGGGTTTTATCAGAGGTTTACTGGATGATACCCGGTTAAAGGTGAAAATATTATTAAGTTTGATAAAAATATTATTTCAATTCATATTTTCAAGCTTCATAAAGATGAAAACATGTTATGTAGATTGTGATAATAATAAAGTTCTATAAACTGAAAACCATACGACAAGTATAATTAGCATAAGAGTTGTCTTTATCCCAAAATATTCCTAGTAGATCGATTGATAATACGCTTGTTAAGCATAGCTTGGATGGCTATAAATCTATCATAACCATCTAGCAATGTCTAAATATACAACACAAACTGATAAATAGACTTCCTTTTAATTGGAAAAAGGACCTCTTTTTTGAACTTAATTTTCTTCTGTAACCTCCTTACTTTTTTTTTAATTTTAATCCTCAATAGATGAAAAGGTCAGAAAAGAAATTGCAGACGTAATGTCATCATCTAATTTGACAAAATAATATATTCAAAAATATTTTTAAGAGAATGCCCATTGCTAAGGGCACAAAGGGCTGATCACATGGTATGATAATATAGACAGTAATCCCATGCAGGCGTGGGAGAAATTGCAATTGTAGAAAGAATTCTCCTGATCAATTTATTTTGCTCTCCGGTTATTGCTTGAAACAAAAGTTGCGATCCATGGTTCCGCACTTACTGCCCCCTTCTGTTGTTTTCTCCTCTCCAAGGCTTCTCGAAGTAGCGGTGCCACAAAGATTAAAAAATTTCTATATGCCCTACTTCGTTTATAATCATGCCATTTTATTTAGGAGAGCTCTGGCTTAGGAGTCCTACGTCTTAGAATTTCTTACTTTTTTTTAATCTAAACAACAATTTTTAAAATGTCATACTTTTTCCCAATTTCCCCTCCAAAAAGAAAACCTGCAAAATGCTCTCCTTCCATGGAGTAAACAAGGCTTTGGAGAATGACATATTTATCCTCTTAACATAATGGCATATAATTTTTCCCTACCCAGCAAATGCCACAATGGGGGCGTTTGGTATGGAGTGATCGTCCTAGGATTAAGAGTGATGTAGATGGAGGTGATGAGATCACTGCGTTTGGTTGCACCACGGTAATCCTATGTAGCGGTGATCTTAAATCACCTCCACTCCTCAAATTACCTCCCAACTCGGTGATGGGATATCCGTCCTTGAGGTCGAGAATCCAAGATCACCCCAGGGCAGTGATCCTGGGTTGAAAGTTAAAGATAAAAATACCCCTCAAGTTAGCAGAAAAATTGATATATCAATACCATCAAATATATATATATATATATATATATATATATATATATATATATATATTATGTTGATATTATATATTATATTAATGATATACATTATATTATAATATATTACTAATCATATTATTATCTTATCATTATTGAAGGATAATTTTAAATTCTAGTAGAAATATATTATTATATTTTATATTTATATAATGAAAATATTTAATATATTACTATATTACTCCTATTTACCTTATTTTTTCATCAAAATAATTATTAGTATTAAAAAATCTATTATAAGTATAAATAAAAATATTAATTCTATATGAAAAATAACATATTTTTATAAGATTAATAATTTATAGGAGTAAAAAATATATTTTTATAGAATATATTAATAATTAATATATTGATAAATATATTAATATTTTATTATAATATATTTTATATGATTAATAAATATATGATAAGAACTACTAAAAGTAGAATATGTGACAAAATTATGAAGTTATTATAGAAATTAGTATATTGACTTACATTTTTAATTCATGAGAATTAAAAATATATAAAAAATCCATCTAAGATATATCCAGGATATTTGTGGTATTATGTAGTCAGTGATCTTGCATCTCCGTACCATACCAAACAAGTTACTCATAAATATCCGAAAATTTTTAATCACTGGATCATGGCCTACCAAACATATTGATCTTAAATTACCGGAGATCAAATCACCCCAGCATTCGGATCACCAGGAATCTTAAATCACCGTGGTGATCCTGTTGGGGTTACCAAATGCCCCCAATAATCCCAACCGGTTGTCATCATATTTCCATGCAAACTTAAGATTTTCAGCATCCGGTTAAAATGAGGGCCCTTCGCTCTGTTCAGAACTGTTGTTCGGATTATTTAACTGGAGAATTGATCCAGATCTCATATGAAGAATTCTGAGATCTTATATTAAGAATATTTGCACAAGGATATGGTTTTCAGGCAATAGACACAGCAGAACGACAAATGTAATAGCACGAGAATGTCTCTGTACAAGCCCTACCTCATGCTTTTGACCAGCATCACCAACCTCTCACAAGGAAAACTTTCACGGTCGCCTTGAAAAAGGCGCTCTCTTCTTTTTCCAACTTACGGATCTTCTAAAGTATGTGCTCGCTGCAACGACCATCAACCAGAAGGCAGTAAATACCAACTGTAGAAATGAATTTTGATCACAATTGAAATGTGCCCAAGTCTTGACCATGCCGAGTAAGTTTAACACCCCTCCCACCAATCCATTGAAGCCGATAAGAGAGATCAAGGTTGTGAATGAGCAGCTTCAGACTGTCTGCCTCATCCAGCTCCATTGCCCTATCCTGCAGAGATGAAAACCATAGGTGGTGCTTCAAACTGGGGCGGAAAAAGATCTCTTCATTGTTTAATCTTCTAAATGCTGAACTGAGTTAACAAAGTAAGGGCAGCAGTGAACGTGAGATTCCAGAGGGAATATACATGGATCCTACATGCATCGGCTGAAGGGCCCTCATTAAGAGGAGGCTAGTTGTGTGGTTCGCATTATGTTTAGGCAGCATTCACCTATGCATCTAACAGCACATTATACAGCATGACAAGCACAAGAGGCTACAAGTCTTCACTATTTGCTATGAAGTAATTTCATGATTCTTTATTTTAATACAAAATGCTTTTCTTTAAGAAAAATCTGGTTATAAGCAATCAAAGAATTTTCTTCAACAGCGACTCAGGCAAAGTCAAGGATCCAATGGCACTACACCAAGCATATTATGCTTCTACTTCTAGAAATGCTGCAAGAACCAAGGATGACATGCTAAAAAAAGATACGTAGGAAGAACTTGAAGATATCCCAAAAGATGTAGTAATTAATGTTCAAACACTGATAAGTCTGATATACCTGCTAGTGTCATATATTATCTTTGCTTTCAAATTTTCCATTTCGGGCACAAAGTCATCAATATACATTTTCAGCAGGAACTCAAGTTTGGAATCATGATTACAAAGTCGTAAACATCCTTTATGGCCAGAACTGTGTCAGTTTATATTTCACTTTGAATATAGAGCAAGCATATCAGCATGTAGGACAAAAAATTATTAACTCAAAGCGCATTTCTTCATTGATTTCTATTAAAAAAAAACTTTTCATGAGAGAGAATTGGATAAATCCATTTTCTATTTAAAAAATGTACAGATCAATTAGGATAGGATAAGACAGTTTTCAGGAGCTGAATGGGAAAAATGCAACAGAATGCATAAGGAGAAGGGATACTATCATCGAGTCCAGCCACTCAGAACTTAAGGTACACTTGCAGCCCTTGATTAAATCACCAATAATTTTAAAGTAATCGCCAAAAGAAAAGATCTGAGGATTTTCCCTTGAAAGGAGCCTATTTGGATTTGGAGGACATCTTTAAAATACCACGGTGTAGGAAATGTGTGAGGGGAAGACAATTAGAACATACTGGTCCAATGCTAATTGCATGTGCTATTTGGGTGACAAAACTTAATGGAGAATGACTTGAAAGTTGTGGGAAGAAAGGGGTAGCTGGAGGTGCAATGCCAATAAAAGGCCTTCATTCTCTCTTCTTGAGAACTCCAAGTAAGAGGAGGAAGTGTAGATCAAGATTCTAGAGTGCCATTCCTCACCAGCAAATACAGGGTGTACTGTGTCGGCTTAGTTCGGTACCACTATAATATGGGGGCTCAATGTGTCTCCATACTGACGTGCTGTACTGACTTCAACAGCATACCATGTGCCAGTAGAGGGATGTGATGCACTTTACCATACCAGTAAGGTACTAATACAGGGCGCTATACCCAAGGCTTAAAACATTGGCATGGATTAAATTCTAAGTAGGCAAAGAGAAAAGAATAGATTTCTTTTGTCTCATGGATGTACTGGGGCTAGACTTAGAAGATTCAGAAATTGTGACACCTGGTTTCCAAATCAGTAGTCTAGGCATATAAAAGGATAAGAAGGCTTTCTAAAGATAAATAGTAGAGATCAAGGGAACACCAAATGTAGGTTCTTTTTACCTTCAAGGATGAGAAATTTTGTAAGGTTACTAGTAACATTTGCCGAAGAACATAAATAAAATTTGTCATAAGAATGACCCTCAACTACAGTTGTCACCACCTTCGTCAAGAAACCTCGAGTTAAATTTTGATATCAGGTCCTTCAGGTGACATCAGCCTGCCTAGAATCCACTGGGTTGCATAGCTGCATATTCCACTTTGTGCCATTTAGAATGTCAAGAGAAGATATATAAAATGAATGCTCCTGTACTGAAAAGAATCAAGTATTGGGACACATCTTTTAAAATGGTTTGTAAGAAAACATGACCTAGTAAAAAGAATAAACATTTATGTCGTCTTGTTTATCTGATGTAAAATGCAATTTGCTAGCAAAAGATCATTAAAAAACAAGGGAAAACAAGTCAGGGGAGAAATTCCGGGCAAAGATGCTTGATAATCCAATATAAAGGAGAACAGTGACAGAATCAAGGAATGCAGTAGATTGGTGTAGAAAATCAACTAATCAATCAATAACAGTTTTCCTCAAACAAAAACAAATAAATAATTGACTTATTGATGCATTTTAATGGAAAATTACCACTTGAAGATGTCACTAAAACATCCATTAAGCAGGTATAAGAAAGTAACAGACACTCGTAATATAAAAATGTCTTAAGTGCATCAGCTACCTGAGCATTGACCCCTTTAGTGTGCCCTATTATGTTTGCCATTATACTTGATCGAGAAGAATTAGGTGAAAATCCTTCCCATGGAGGAACAAAAATGAGTTTAGTGCATTGGACAGGAACAAGACTTCTGCTGAGCTTCTCCCACCAGGCCGTTCCAAGAGACCACCATCTAATCATCAGTCCATTCTCAGAGAAAGCAACGAGCCCCTATTTCAGGAGAGACCTTGTTAGAATACATGCAAGAATGAGCATTCTTGATTACATGGTATGGGCCTATACAACTCTTCAACTGTTCGATTTGCTGAAAAAAATTACAGGGTTATGCTTTCAAATATTAATGTTGTCAAACCTAAAACCTGTATCAAATGTAGGAACTGATGCTTGCAGTTTATTTGGCTACCAGAATACAACAGTGTAGTGAATTTCTGTGTGTTTGTGTGTGGTGATGTTTTGCGTATTTTATTGAAGTAAACCATTTATTAGGAAACTGGAACTACAACTTGACAACTGAAGCATGTCCTTGAAAAAATAAGAAAAGTGTGCAATTTCAGGACAACGCCATCATGGAGATTTATGTAACAACAGATGCAAAGCAAAGTTAATAGTCATGTTTGAAGATATCATTTAAAATATTCTAGAAAAATAATTAGCATCAATATGCCTTATAGCATCATAAACAACTTCTAAACATAATATAGTATGACAAACTGTATTTTAGCCCAGCAGTTGCAGTCCACCTTTATTTTTTTGGAAGGAGATTCTGGGTTTCAACCTTGCGAGGTGTTTCCAAGCATATTGACTCCACCTAATTCTAATTAGTAGCATTCCCACCAATATACTCAAAATATTAAAAAGGAAGGTATGACATTCCATTTAGTAAACAATGGAAATGATCATTAAACAGGAGCTAAAATGAAGACTGTCATGCTACCAAAAATGCCAATGCATAAGACATGAACCAGCAGACACATCATGTACAAAAGAAACCAACGCAACCCAAATATCAGGATACTGGATACACATTTGCAAACATAGGTTCTTTAAATGCAAAATGTCTAGGATACTCAACCTCTCCATCTGGCGAGAAACTCAAAGCTGTTATTGCTGTACTGATCCTTGAATTTGAAGCTCCTTCAAGCAAAATTGGAAGACCTGGAGGTCCACTTGCATCCAGAATCTTTATTTTTGTCACACTACAAGAAAACAAAAACATAATTATATCAACAAGAGAAAGCAAACTGTGAAAGAGTGTAATGTCAAAGTTGAAATCAGGTATTTATTAGACTGCATAAACACCAAGCGAAAGATCAAACATGATGTATGCTAACATCCCAAAACTTGTGCAAATTAAGCTCCAATTTTCAATCTGTAGCATTTTACATTGTTATACACTATGGAATCCTCACATCTATTCAACCATTAACAAAGATTCTAATGTCTCAGATAAGATATCAAGCCTCAAATTTTTAGCAGAATAAGAACCATCAGCTGAATCCTGTTGAACTATCAAACAGGGCAATTTTATAAACAAAGGAAGCTAACAAATGCATGGACCCGTTACACACACAGAGAGAGAGAGAGAGAGAGAGAGAGAGAGAGAGAGAGAGAGAGAGAGAGAGAGAGAGCATTCCCCTTTATCTGATACAAGATATTAACTCAAGAGGACAATCATGTAGAGTCAATTTACTTAAAGGCCTTTCCTTTTAACTCAATATGGTTTGTTATTCTCTATAAGGAAATTTCAGAACCTGCTTTTACAATCTTTAAACCAAAGGCCCGATTGTTGTGTCAGTTTTATGGATCAAGGTAACATCTATTAAAGATTGTGAATATTCATATCCAACAGAAAAATGTGACTCAACCCTCTGGCAAGACAATTTTAGGCAAGAGAAGACCTACCATGAAACCCAAAAGGGCAACTGTTAAGCAGGGGACTAGTGATATGCCTTACACAGTTTAAGCTCATGAAGTTAGTGCTCAACCTTCTAAGTTCCTCTAAACTTGAAAAGAGTGAAGATAGATGTAAAATGGCCAGGTTTAGAACTGTTACAGTATCATTCTAAAGAAGCCACCATACGCTCATATATTATCATAAAGTTGATTAACTAGTAGAGGGTCTTGGATTAGATTGCCAATTTGCTTCTGAACAACTAACAACCTTACACTGTGTAGATTATTACATCTTATTTGTCATTTATTTTTCAACATACCTTTCCACATCATATACACAAATAGTAGCACTGTGAATATCTCCAATAGCATCTCCAACAGCCAAACGTGTTGCTCTCCCATTCAGAGCAATCATAGGAAATACACGTGCAATTTCCCTTAAAGCAAGCATTGAGGTGTGAAGGCAAACCTTGCGCATCACTAAGTTGCTAGGGTCCATGGTCTGTAAAACATAGCTTACAACCTGCAAAATCTGCAATTTGTCAGCAGGGTTTTTGATCCATATAATAGAAGGGAGACGAAGAGACATAAAATTCATAAAGTGCACCATGCAAACTTGAATGTTTCCCATGTACAGAACTCTGACCATGTGTATACACCCTCCAGATGTGACTCATGATACCATGTAAAAAATTACAGGTTAGAATGGTGGTCAAAAGGTCTGTATTCTCCTTTTGTGTCCAGTGTTATTCAGGTAAACACATGATACAGTTATCCAGGTGTCAAGTGTTCCAGCATCCAGAAGAATCTGATACAGGTACTTTCAAGGAATTTAGGACAAAAGCTGTCTTTATCTTAAAACTACTTGTGAAGAAATATATGGATGATTTTAGATAATTAATCATTAATTGGAGAAATTGCTCCATAAGTTTATAGCACTGATGAAACAAAGGCTAAATGTTCTATTAGGCTTCGCAATGTTTATATAGAATGCCAAAAGTTGACATATACTGGTGACAGCATCATAATTGTATGATTTAAGGTGTCAAGGAATTTTATTAAGTGTCCAAGTGTTTGACATGATAAGAAAACTTTTCTTTTTTGAGAACACAAAAACAAAAAATAAAATGTCTAGGTGGCACTATACATATCACATTAGCAAGAAACCACTAGATTGTAGAAGTGAGAACCAACTAATGATTTTGTAATAACACTGTAATATGCATCAGAACTAATAGCCCACCAGCAAGCAAATTGTAGTATGATTTTTTATGTAGGTAAGTGGACAAAGTTAACGTCCGAGACGTGACAATAAACAAGCATATGAAGAGAAACATAGAAACTAAAAGCCATCGTCATCAGTACTGATGTTAAACTGTAAATATATGTAAGAAGGAAATCACAAGAACAACTCTTTTATTCATTGTATCGAGCCAGTGGTAATACAAACCTTATCAAGATATGGAGCTAAAGGCTTTGGAGAGCCACGGACTACTCTGATAAGAGTTTTGAGTGATACAAGATGAACAGATGAATCAGAGGAAGTAGCCCAGATCTGGCCTTCTATTACATTTAGAAATCCTAAAACATCAGCCACTGCTAAACTAGGCAGAAGAGTCCCAACCAAAGCCTCCCGAATAGTAACAGCTACTGCTGGATTTTGTATCACATTACCATTCGGTGTGCCACCAAGACATTCAATCTGGAAAAAAATATCTCCAATAAGATGAGAAATTTCAGGGCCTAAGCATACTTTCCATGTGCTATCCATACCCTCTGCTAGAAGCTCTGCTGCAGTTGAGCTGTATAGGTCATTCATGGACATTACCAACTTAATTAGTTGGTTCACAACCTGCTTGGCAAGTATATCCTTTACTATGCTAGGGTACCAAACCACTAATGCTGCTGCAACAACGATATTTGAGGCCATCGCATCTTGGCTTGTCCCCCCAACCCATGAAGTCCACTCTTGAATCTCGAATGATTCCATCCAGGAACCTATGCTGGATGTTTCAAAATCAGCACTGCCAAGGTTGTTACCGGACTTATCTGAGCCTGTGTAGGTACTTAAAGATATATCACCAATATTTGAAAGAACATTCTCCTCTGTAACATCTAAAGGACTTGAAGGAGCTTCAGGAGATATGGTTTTCTGACTGCGAAGAGGATGTGGAATGGCACGTGGGGCTGCACAATGGAATAAAGAGCGTGCAGCCATGCGTACATGCTCATTAGGATCTTGCCAAAAACTCACTAAGAGCTGCACATATCGTAAGCCAAATTAGTTCTAGCCCCAGATAAAAATTGAGCTGACAAGGTTTCAAGAATACAAGTCTAGATTCTGATTGTTTAAGCGATGATGTTTAAAGCCTAGCTGATCATAAATGTTGAAAATGAAAAAAATAAAAGAAAAGAAAAGGCAAACACCAGAAAAACTGAGCATTGGCAAGAACTCATATGGCTTGGTAAACTAAGCTCAACAGGAAAAGAGAAAAAACTGGCACCTTTTAAGAACATTTTCTGTAACAAAAGTGACATTTTCATTAGAAAGATCAAAGAGAAAGCAGGAAATTGTTAATTAAGTGTCTGTTATTGCACATTGATTGATGAAGAGAAGTACATATTAAACTGTCACTTGAGTCCCACAAGAGAGGCAACAAACTTAAAAAAGAAGAGGAAAGAGATAAAGAAAGAAATGCAAAGAATTAACAGGTTGAAACCCTCCTTTGTCATATATATGCAATGAACTCTTTAACTAAGACAATATGCTTAAAAGAAAATTAGGAAACAAAGTAGATAACAAACCAAAGGATCATGACATGGCATGGACTACATGCTATAGATTCATGCTGCAAAATTACCAGCACTACACTCACAAACATGACGAATAAAAAATACATCCTGTAGGGCATAAGTCATGTGTATTAATCTAGTATGATAATGTAGCTCTATATTATAGTATATCAGCATGCATCAAATTGTGACAGGCCAGTATACTACAATATGCAGCAGAATTATATATATATATATATAAACTGGAAATTGGTTCACTAGAAAAAAGGAAGGAGGTACCAAACCCATTATTTTTTTCTAAAGCCAATCCCACCATCATTTTCCAAAACATTGTGTCTCATAAAGTCAAGTTTTGAGATGGAAAAACATTCAATCAAGGATCAAACAGAATTTCTTAACACCCCTCATCCCCCGCTTTACACCCACAAAGACCATAATTTTATTTTAAACCAGATAAACTGATTGAGAAACATAAATATATTTACTCTTCAGCTAATGTGTGGTTAAGCTTTAATATATAAAGATTTATTTCTGGTTTAAATTAAAAAAAACACAGTTTTTGATTTTCTCCCCCTTGAAACAATCAATGTATCAGAGAAAGACCTGAACTATTTTAGACTTTCAAAATGTTATTTGTTAGTAAAAGCTTGCTCATGCCACAAAGTGAAATATGTCCTTTAATTCAGAAGATTAAGGTGACTTGGGGACATCTCCCGACCAGGGCCGTCCTAAGCAGGCGCGGGTTGAGCATTCCGCCGACCTGTTCTAGGTGCAAGGTGGAGGAGTCATTCTATTTCAATATGATCGAGATGTGCGGGTGTGGAGACTTTTTGATATCCTGCCGAAGGCTCTGCACTAGTCTGGCTCCTTTACCTAGGCGCTCAGGAGGTGGTCCGGTACGCCTCAGACCCGGCATGTGGCCATCAGGGCTACTTATGTTGCTTATCACATTTGGCTGGCTAGAAACTCTTGGATATTCAGGGAGAGCAGTTCTATGCCAAGGCTCGTCTTGGAAAGGGTCCAAGTGCAGACTGCGAAGATCACCCAAGCAGGTCCGTCTGGCGGGCTTTTGATAGCTTGGGGCACCTGGGACTCTGTCTCTGTTCGTGTAGCGTCTTGGATGGTGTACATCACCTGAAAGCCCCCACCCCTGAGCTTCCTCAAGGTCTACTTCAATGGATGTGTTTTGGATGGTGGCAGGAGGGATGGCGTGGATTTTGTGATCAGACGCCCGGACTCTAAAGTGGGGGCAGCCGAAGGAAGCTCGGTCTTCGGCATCTCAGTCTCTGGGGCGAAGCTGAGGGCAGCTTGGGTTGATTTTTGTCATGCTCGGCATGTGCTGCGGGCCAATGCCATCCTATTTGAGGGTGACTTGGCCATAATGATCGGTTGGATCCGGAGGCGTCCTGGGACGCCACCCTCTGCTTCAGGACATCTGAGGCATGGCTAGTGGCAGTATCACCTTCAGAGCAAAGCATCTCTATATGGAAGCTAATGGAGTTGTGGACTTGGTGGCTTCCTTTGTGACAAATCACTCTGAGGGTTCTTTGGACTGGCGAGGGAGAGTTGTCTCTGGCGCTTCGTGACTTATTGTATTTTGACTTTTTTGGATGTATTCATACTACAATTGTATGAGTCATCCGGTGTAGCAAAAAAATGATTTAAGATGACAGTGAATATTTTTTATGATTTTCATGTTTAGTACTTTCGTTAAAAGAAATGTTACGTTTTCTATCCATTTAATCACTTAGTGTATTTAAGAAAGTTCTTTTATTGAAAATAATTTTCCTTGACTTGATTGCAAGTTGGTAAGGGACTACATTTTTCTCCTGTGGCAATTAAGATTCTCATGTTTCACACAATTAAGAGGAAAATCACTAGAGAGACATTGACCCATGGTTGGTGGAATCATCCCAAACCGCCTGGTTCGGAGCGTCCCGAGGTGTACCGGCGGCGGATCAGAATAGTTTCGGCAACGAAAACGAGACCGACGATAGAGAGGGAGAAGGAGGACAAGGAGGAAAAGAGAGAGGCGGAGGAGGGAAAAAGAGGGAGATGAAGGAAGAGAGAGGAAGGTGGAGGTCGAAGAGCCGCCGCACGAAGGCGGCGGAGGTCGGAAAGCCGCAGAAGAGGGGCTCCACCTTCGGTCCCCTTTCGAAATAGGGGACCGAAGGGGGAGCCCCTCCTCCGCCTCCTCCGCGCGGTGGGTCCCCGGCCTCTCCCTTCTCTCTCTCTTTTGCTCTTTCCCATTCTCCCTCTCTCCCGCTTCTTCTACTGTGTCGGTACAGGCCCGGCATGGTAAGGCGCAGGCCTGTACTGATCCGTGCCGCCGGGCAACCGGTCCGAGGCCCGGTACCGGCACAATAGGCACTGCATTAACTTGCTAAATTTTGGAGAAAAGTTGTTAGAAATATATTTTCTTCTAAAAAGAAGTCATTCATGCTGCTTCCCTCCTTGCTAGTTTATGTGAAGATACTTGGATAAAGAACAATGCCTTACAGGAAAAGTTAATAGACTACTTTTTACCAACTTTTCTACCTACACATACTCAGACACACATAAATAATATACACAAATTTGTTTCTGTGTGTAAAAACACTGCATTGTTCCCTATGAAAGCCCACAGATATGCATCTCCATTATGGAACCCGCTTAATACCCTGCGTTCCCTAGTTATATTTCTAGGGTGCTCTTCGTGAAATGGTGATCACTTCTTTATTATATAAAAATTTCTAGTTTTTGCAAGAATGATGAGATGAAATATCAAACTGCAAAATTTTCTTTGACAGGAATGTCTTGGATTCACTCAACTTTTAAGCATATTTTGTTCAGTCTCATATTCAAGCAGTCAGAGGAAGATATTTATTCACATCAAGCAGTTAAAGAAATCTTGAGCATCTTATCTATGTTTAATGATGAGTTGATGACTTCACTGGGATATAGAGAAGATGCCAAACCATTAGTATATTATGCAACCTGGAGTAAAGGAGGCTTTATATCTGGAACTTTCTCTGCAAAATTGCGAGTATAAAATGCTGCCAAAGCACTGCAAAAAACACCAAACAGATAAATCGCATTTCCCAACCTCAAGACACAAGAATTATGTTGGCCTCAAGCACATGCTCTTCAAGTTACAAATAATAAAATAAAATAATGACATAATCCAATAAGGGACAAACCAACATAGTCAATATCAGTTCCTATATAGTAATTGAAAAAAACAAGTGCTCACATGTATAAGGGCTCATGCACATACATGTGTGTCCATCTGTCTAGTATGTATGTATGTATACAAGTATGCATGCATGCATCTGTGCATGTTAAATTTTGCATCTTCCAAGTAGCAGTAGCTTCCAAACAAGACATGGCATATTATCAAACAGCTTAAAATGATGCTAAATAACCTTACATTCATATCTGCGTATTCATGGTCCTTGTTTTAAGGAAAGTTTACCTAGCTACATATTGAAAGCAGGGCAAGTGTTGGAAGGGTAGAAGTAAAATGCAACAGAATCCACAATTGGGACAATAGTGCAGTAACTCAATTTTAATAGGTTATGTTCCTTTTAAGAGAAAATGAGGGTGGAGCGCATTACCAAAAGTCATCCTGCATTGTAATAGCCCCTACAAATCTGATAAGTTGTCTATAAAATGGCTTGCTATATTTGCCAATGATACAGCCCCCCCCCCAATTGGAAACAGAAGTTTCAAACTTTGCTTATCATATAAAATTACAGTACTAGAACTCATTGGTCTCTATCACTTCTGTTCTTGATTGTAGAGCAGTATACCATTTGGGCTACAGCAAAAGTATTTTAAAAAACAAAACTATCATGCACCTCCATGTCAGATATTCCATATGAGGCAAGGATTGCTAACTCTCTTTTCCAAAACATACTTAGAAGTGAAATATTGGTAAAACTGATAGCCAATAGTGACCCTTGTGTGGCACTTTTCATTATCAAGAACCAGTTTGCAGAAGAATAAAGAGATAAGGGTTCAAGTTATAGTTATGACATACATTATTAGTCATTTGTTGTATTCACATCACATACAAGAGGATCATAACTTATTGAGTTGTTATATTGTCTTATTACACCCAAAAGTGGAATACTTGCACCATTGTACATTCGCAATCCACAGCTAGCTTCAATAGTTCCATCTATAATATTTATTATCTGCTCTCTTAGTTCATTTTATGTAGCTTTTAGGTTAATTTGAATAATATGAGCACAGTGGGGCAGAGACCGAGCCAATGAATTGACTTCTAGAGAAGTTGATCGAGGCTTGGTACAGCTTGTTCACATTATCCTATAAATAGAGCATGTTCAATCAGAAAATTACGGTCTGTTGATTGAAACTATTATTGATTTAAATATCATGTTTCATAGAGTAAAATAGTGAAAGAAATGGCACCTGCTAGCTGTTGCACTGGAATGAGATAAGCTGATCATGCGTTGGGCAAGAGACACTAATGCCAGGGATCTCATAGCACAAAATTCTGATGAAGCCTTCCAAAGCTGAAACATATCATGTATCTTAGAATTCATTGGAAGCCCTTAATATGTAAGGCATTGACAGAAGCCACTGAACATTACCTCAAGAGTAGCACGCAAGCCAGGAAACATCAATGTTAGGGAGCCTCTATTCCCTAGCACACCAGAAGCTATATAACACCCTTCTGGCTTGTAGACATTCATCTCATTCACTAGTAATTTATCTACTTCATGATCGACATCCCATAAATGTAGAAAACATAAGCTGAACCGAAGTAGAGATCCTTCGATTGATTCTTTTATAGGATGACTTTCAATTGTTTCCACATCAGAATTATCACTCAAACTTCCATGTTGAGAAGCCAATTCTTTAGTCTCAAGGTCAGAAACGAGAGTATTAACCTGTTTATCACTGCTATGCACCAAGTGCGGAGACATTAGAGACGATATGTCAAACTTCAAACTTGCAATACCAGGAAATGGGCAATAACATTTAACAGGATGTTTTATTTTTTGAGGAGTGCTCTGTGACGAAGCCTGCTTTGCAAAACGGCTTCCAGCCAAATCATGAGTGATGTCATGGACTGCTCCTAAAAGTGGTACCTTCACTCTACTGCTCTGTGCCAAAGAATTATTCAACTCAAGGGAACCAGTACTTGTTTGAGATTTGTCATCTGGAAGCACTGCACTCAGCCCCCTCTCACTCTTTGTAACACGAGATTGAGAACCATTTTTGAAAACTGGAAGACGCAATGATGATGCTGAAGTAGTTCCACCCAATATGCTGCCAGTGATAGAATTTTTGTTGATGCCCCTACAGAAATGATCGAACATCGAATGGGAAGCCGTTCCCCGAATAACTCGTTCTCGAGCACCAGATTTTACATCCCAAAGGTAAAGAACACTAACTGCATCTGATGATGATTGGAGATTTCTACATAGACAAGCTATGTAGCCTTTTGTGGTGTCCCATGCAACCATTGACGGGTAACTGGAATGTCCAGGAAACATTCTTTCAACACACAAGGTCTCAAGGGATACAAGAGCCACACATTGATCTTCCCCTACAGAAAGAAAACAGTTGTTCCATGGACGGTTGGTCCATGGTGGCGGCAATATGATTTGCCTAACTGGAGCTATGTGATGATGCATTACTGAAAGAAGATTGCCTGCATCCATATCCCAAATACGAACTGTACAATCCATGCTTCCTGAAATCAATGCTTGACGAAAACATTGCCCTTCAAAGCATGCAACCATACGATGTGCTGCCAAGCACAGAACAGCACCTGTGTGCCCTGAAAAAAATCGTTCCGATATGTACGGATAAATTTGAGATTTAACACTAGTGGCATCAGAATTCACTTCAGGAGACAAATTTGCAAATCTAAGCACTTCTATTTCGCCACTATAGAAACCATATACTACAGCATATGGAGAATAAAAATCTTCAGAGAGTACCATTGAAGATGATACAATCCGTTCGCTCAGCTCAGGACCATTGCTTTCAGGTTCTCTACATAGACCATTCGAACTGTTGGAGCCTTCAATGCAACTTTGCTGGGAACTTTTCTTTGCCCTGTCTTTTGCCTCATTCTGGCAACAGGAGGACCACGTCCCTGTCAGATCACCTGGAAAACCCCCTTCACCTACCAAATTACTCAGATAAGGCTTGCCCAAGTTATTATCTAACCTTGATTCAATTTTTTCAACTAGCCATTTTGTGATATAAGGTCTCCAAATTAATGACTCTCTAACTACAAAACAGAATGACTCAACCCGAACAAGACAGTGGTTCAACTGACAGAAACGAACAGATGCTTTCCTATCAAGTATGCAAGGCATGTCTGGAATTTTGCACAGAGCTTCAAACTCAAACATAGCACCTGAACCAGATATCCTGTATGCAATTGCCGCACCATTCGTATTCCACAGAGCAAACATCCTCACAGAGACTTCAGCCAAATTCTTGATTTCGGATCCACAAACACCATTATTGCCCTCGAGAAACATGCCTCCAATGAGTTGAGCCTTTGTTGAAGGGTCATCATTGTATAGCGAACTGCCCAGTAAGGAGATCTCACCAACTGTAACACCATCAGCTAGGCACTTGAACACACAATGATTCCCATAAACGAGAGCCAAGAGTTTCCTATCATCTGAAAAAGCCACCGCCTGCACTCCTTCACTCGAAACCTCCCCCAACGTGAATGCTGCAATGTCGGGCGAGGAGCTTCCGCGCGGAAGATTTGCACCTTGTCCGTCATGATCAGCCTCCGGCACTGCCAAGAACTGCGTTCTCCCATGCCCATCAACCAAGATCACATCTTGTTTATTCTTTGCCCCATCCTCCTCTACTGGGACCACGGCCATGGACTTCACTGGCCCAATCGACAAGCTCCCGTGGAAAACGGTCTGAAGTACGTTCATGGTACACGAGTCCACGATGACCACCGCGCACTTAGGCGCTCTTCTTGGGTGAGCTTCGCCATCTCCGGCGGCAACGTTCGGATGGTGGCCGGCGGCGGGATCAGAGGAGCTGCAAACGATACAGACGTAACGTGGGGACGAAGGGAGCGGCGATAGCAAGGACGGCGTCCCCGCCCACGGTGGCAGCCTCCGGCGGCGACGGCAGCGCCCGCTACCGGCGCTCCAGACGCAGATCACGCCATCAGCGCAGGCGCTGAACAATGCCGGGACCGGGTTAGGGCTCGGTTGTTCGGACTCGGCGGGCGTGCAGGTGACGAGGGCGGCGATGGGCGCCGCGTGGCCGCAGAGCACGGCCATCGGCCAGATATCGTGGGGGGCGGCGAGGTTCCACCAGACGATTGAGCCATCGAATCCGCCGGTATAGAGGGCGGGGGGATCGGGAAGGACGGCGGCGGCGGTGATCCGGTGGGGCGGAGGGGAGGCGGGCCACAGGCACGCGACGGAGGGGCACTTCATTTGCCCCCACTGGGGTTTCCTTTACCTTTGGGAGAGATAACAAGAGCGAGACATGGAGTCGGTTGGGTTCTTGGAAGGGAAAGTAGGAAAGGTAGAAAAGGACTTATAAGAGGAGATCGTTTCTGAAAGATCTGTAAGAGGAGATAGGTAAGGCGGTGAGGACACCGACGGCAATCTTGGGCTTTGGGCACAGCTTCCACGGCCGGAGGACGAAGTTAGGAGCGGATCGCGTGCACCGTCCGACAACCCTCGAGGGCGCAATCCAGCGAGGGTACAATTTCTCCTGAGGCACCGCACCTGCTGTAGGGTATAAATTTTCCTTGCCGGATATGAAGAGGTGCACCATTTGCACAACTGCACCAAAAGATCAAATCGAGGCAACATTAAGTGAGGCTGGGTGGCAATCGGAACATAAACGGATCGGATCACATACAGGGCGGATCAGAAAATCATAAATCTGAACCCAACCTATTTATTAAACATGTCATAAATAACCCGTCATGTTTAATAAATAGGTAACCCGATCCGATCCGTTTAACCTGTTTAATAAACAGGTAAGCTGTTTGCCCAACCCGACCTGACCTGTTTAATCTGTTTGCCCAACCCGATCCATTTAACCTGTTTAGACCTATTTAACCTGCCCAACCCAACCTGTTTAACCTGCCCAATCCGACTTGTTTAGACCTGTTTAACCCGGTTTAACCTATTTAACCCGTTTAACCTGTTTAGACATGTTTAACATGCCCAACAGTTAAACGGATTACACGGTTTAAATGGGTCAGACATTTAAAATCCGTAGGTTAAATGGGTCGACCTGTTTACGACCCGAATCTGTTTAAGCCGAACCCAAACCTGTTTATGGCGGGTCGAACACGGATCGGATTGGCGGGTCGGGTCATATTTTGCCACCCCCGCTCAATCCTATAGAAGCACATGATGAATAAGCTCACAGGAATCAAGATATATGATTGGCACGGTCCATTCCATATGGTGCATCGTCATACAGTGCACGTGTGCAGCAAATAATTTTTTTGAGATAAATACAGCTCCCGAAAATAAAAAATTTAATTAGCATGGTGCACCACTTACATGATGCATACGGTATAGGGCATAATTTTCTCTTGCTATGCCCGATCTTGGGGCTTTGAGCGATGATGGTTTTTAGCCCATTTCGGCTCCACCAAGCTCTATGATTAGACAATTAGGTGCGCCCACCAACCTATCAAGCCCAACGAGCCATCAACTATATATATATATATATATATATAATGAATGACGAAGATAAAACTTCCACAAATATTCTAGACCATGATATATTTTTGGTACAAAAGAGGAGGCTGAACCTTGACTAAAATCTATAGTAAGACGCATTAAGTACATTAGCATATAATATACTTCCCAAGGAGGGTGAAACAGAGGTCTGATTTTCAATGACGAGATCCCTAGGATCGCCTACGCTGCTATGCAGTCTGTTGCCTGAATTCCTTTGTAGTAAATATGGGTTGCTTTGAATGCAAAGAAAGCTCACTTCCAATGCCGAATTTTTTTTTTAACGCGAGTACGTACACACTCAATAAAATAAAAAAAAACGATATATTCCGAAATACCCTAGGCAACTTATCATCCCAGGTCCACAATGTGCCGCCAAAATGATTAGCCACATAAGCAGCTACCCAGTCTACAACATCATTGGCCTTCCTAAAAACGTGTTTGGCCTGAAACGCTACTCCGTCCCCAGCCATCGACCAAATATTTCGAAGCAGGGGGTGGTCTCCGCCTAAACCACGTGGATCCCCCTGAATCCAACCTATCACCGTGGTTAAATCACCCTCCATGATGATAGAGTCAGCCCACAATACGCATCGAGCATAGCGAATGCCCGCCCAAGCCGCTCGCAACTCGGCTCTGGAAACAGTGGTGTAAGAGAGCTGACATCCACCAGCAGCCACCACCTGCGAGCGCGAGTCCCTGATAACAAAGCCCACGCCCCCCTCTGTCTCCACCATCCACAACTGATCCATCAAAGTTGACCTCGAGAATATCTTTCAAAAAGAGGTTAGCTGCTTCCCTCTTTAAGTAAGCTGCGTTGATCCAAGGGCTCGTTTGGTTCGCGGAAAGTATTTTCCCTCCGAATCAGATTCCTAGGAAGAGGATACCTAGAAAAGTACTTTTGGCATGTTTGGTTAATAATGGAAAAGTGACAACTTTCCAAATTGCTTATGTTTGGTTGACCATCCACTTTCCTAGGAAAGTTATGTATAATTTCTATTATGCCCTTAATAAAAATTAGATCTTTAATGCCTCTTTAATGCTTCTTTAATGCTGAAGGGTCTTTTTGGGAAAAAATAAAAAAGGAGTGATTCCCACCTCATGGGAAAGTAACTTTCCTATGTTTCTCATGGGAAAGACTTTTCCATGAAATGTGGGAATCATATTCCCATGGGAATACAACTTTTCCATCTCTCTCCTTTGAAAACTCCAACCAAACAAGAGGCATTTCATTACTTTCCCGTTGACCATACTTTCCCCTCTCCTTTTCCTGCGAACCAAACGAGCCCCAAGAAATAGTAGCAGTAGAGCCTCCTTCGATACAAACCTGTGGCACATCAAAGCAAAGTACCATACATCTAGATCATGATCAATTCGATATAATTGCTAAGAAATTTATTTGTTTGATAAATTAGTACCTTTGAGCCGGTATATTTTAGGCATGCTGCAAATTGGAAACTTTTAGACCCACCTGCCGTGTCTAATGGTTGGCATGTTTGTTTTTCACATTCAACATACGATATACAACATACATATCAAAACCCACAATGCATCGCAAGCTGATTCAAAGTGAAAAATTGGTGAAATCACATCAATGCTTGAATATATATGTTGATGTGCATAACTAATAGAAACAATTCATCATTTAACTAAATTGAATTTTACTCGAAACATGCTAAAATTTTACCTAAGATTGGCCATTCTATATATGCCGTGATCTGCTTTGATATTACCAACTAGATGGAAAAATAACTAGTAATAGCTAACCCATTTTTTTTAAAGTCACTCATGTTACATCATGGATTACAAGACCTTGGCATCATAATTTAGAACTTGGGATCTCTAATTAGCATTTAGCTTTCTTATATTTTCTATGCAAGCAAGATAGACAACCTTATGAGAGACTTTTATTATTCAAAGGACCAAATGTGAAATAAATGGGTGGATATCTCTTTGAGTTGGGCATGCTAGGTGCTCATGTGTCAACTTTGTAGGCATCCTAACTTTATCTAGCATTTAAAAAATGGTGACACTCTTGAATTCCTTTGGATATCCTCGCCCCCTGATCCCAAAGTTTTGCTATTTAGAATTCTCCAATATATTTTTGATAAAATATTTCAGCTCCTTTTTTTTTCTTTTTTATTTTTTTAAAAATATTATAAGCAAATTTTCTAATTTTGATTTTAATATAGTTGCAAGTGTACCAACTTGCAAAGCCCTAGATTCAACATGTCAGTGATACTAGTGAGGCCATCACATCCTATGCCCCAGCCCTCCTCTCCTTCCATATTTTGTGCTCATAAGTTTTGTAGCATTCTCATCGTTACTCTATGCATGAGAATGTTGCTTCCCTTTTGCAAACTGGATTATAGCTAAATTTCAGCAACCTCTTTCTTACAAGTAAGAGGTTAAGGGTTTTAACCCAAGTTATCTATTGGAAATGGTCCATGCATGTCTTCTTTTAAAGGGAATAGGTAGGATATAAATTTTCTCATGCCTAAAAAAGATCAAAAAAAAGTTGCTTCCCCTTATATGGCATCATATGCGCAAGAAGAGAGAGAAAAAAATTTACAATAATCCAAAAATAATTAAACATGCGATCCAGTGCACCAAAGCTCGAAAAAGCTCAACATGCCATGTTGAAACTTAAATAAATCAACTAACAAATAAAATCACACGTAGAGATTTCTTGATGGATAAATGTGTGGGAGACTACCACAAGGCTGATACTCCATAAAATCAAGCATGGCAAAAGGTGTTTAGTTGTAGAAAAATACACATACAATCCAAAACTAACGTTCTCCCTAACTCATTTGGTTCTATATTTCATGTTGCCCTAGCTTCAACCCAACCCAAATACTGATCCCATTGAATGAAACGGAGTCAAACTCGGATCCACCCGGATCTATTGACGCCAAGGAAATATCGAGCCGCCGTCAGCGCGGACAGCATTATGCGGCCGAGCCCCTCGTCTGCCTTATCCAGGCCTTAGTCCTTTCTGCGTCCGGTCGTCCTTCGGCAAGGGGGTCCGTCGCTTCGGAAAAGAAGCGTCTGGAATCCTCGAACCCTGCGAACTCCCCCGTCCCCATCTTGTCGTCTCCTCCTCGCCTTCTTGGTCTTCATCTTCATTGATCCCTTGTTGTTCCTCTCCCTCTTTCTCCCGTTCTGGTGCTCTCTCTTCATCTTCCAATGGAGACCGATCTCGAGAAGAGGGCGAAGGAAGCCTTTGTCGACGATAACTTCGATCTTGCCGTGGATCTCTACACGCAGGCCCTCGACATGGACCCCAAGAACGCCGATCTCTACGCCGACCGCGCCCAGGCCAATATCAAGCTCGACAACTTCACTGGTAGGCGTTGGCTGATCAAGAATCCTCTTATCTAGTGCTATTGGATAGTCTTTTTAGGTTTTCAGCTTTATTTGCTCCGTTCTTTGAGTCCCCTTGCCTGTTCTATTGTTGCCTGGGGTGAAAACCAAGTGGTTTATGATTATATGGTGGCGGTGTATTTATGTAAAAGTTGGTAGCAGGCTGGTTGATTGATTTATTGGTTACTTTTTTCTCGATTTTGCGATCACTTTTCTTTTCTTCTAATTTGATAATGTTCATACTCTTTTTCGCACAATTTGGATTCTCTCGGCTTCTCGAGCCAATCCTTGCGTCATGGAGAATTATAATTAGGCATTCAATGACCTCTTATTTGAGTGCCCCTTTAAATGCTAACCAGCCCCCCCCCCCCCCCCCCCCCCCCCCCCCTCCACACACATTCTGTGCTAACCCGGGAGCGATATTATTTATCTAGCTTGCAACATTCTATTTTTCAGTAGATCAATTTATCAATATCATCGTGAGAGCAAACCAGTCACTTTAATTACATTAAGGACTCATTTGGTTCGTGGGAATTTTTTTTTCTCACTGGAATGTTTTTTTTGAGAATATGATTCCTAAGAATATGATGCAGTTTTAGCATATTTGGTTGATCATGAAAAAGTGGCACATCTCAGAGTGGCTTATATTTAGTTGAGCATCTACTTTCCAAAAAAAGTTGTATGAAATACCTATTATATCTTTAATTAAGTGTACGACCTTACTCATGGCTTTTGATGGCTTAAAGGTATTTTAGGGAAAAAAAAGAGATCTTAATTTCCAACCGGTGAGAAAATAGCTTTTCCATGTCTCCCATAAGTTTTTCTTTTCCATGAAACACGAGAATCTTATTCCTATAGAAATGCTATTTTTTTCAATTTTCTCCTTTGAAAACTCCAACTATACAAGAAGTATTTTTTTGTTTTTCCGTTGACCATACATTCCCTCCTTTTTTCTGCAAATCAAACGAGTCGTAATGAAACATAACTTGGAGAAATATGGACAAGAAATAAAAGGGAGATACTACTATAAGGCAATATGACCATTTCCATGGCCGGCAACAGGTCACACTTGATTTATGGTATAGGTTGTCTGGGTATAGTTGCTTATTAACTGCATAACATCCGTCCGTCTATGCCAGTTCCTCGAAGTCATTACTTTTCAAATATTGATGCAAGAGCAACTAAGACAAATTTTGCACCATGGTCTTTTTTTAACCTGTGTTCTCAAGCTGAAAGCCATCCAGCAAGTGTTACTTTACATATGGATTGGAAGCTGCCCTTCTTTTTAGGGAAAAAGAAACATCAAACATCTGAAAATCCTGTCACCTATTGTAAGTAGTAGGTTGTAGAGATGTGCTCATATGGGTTAGAGCTTTAGGGGACCAACTGGTTTCTCAAGGACATAAAGGAGCTAATTAATACATCTTTAAATGATAATGGCTTAAATAGTCTTGCTGGTTCTCGCTATTTGTGGGACAGATCCTTACCTAACGCTACCTTTGTGACTGTTTACTATTTCTTGTTGATTTCCTTCTATATATATATATATGTAAATATTAGGTAAAGATCTATTATGCATTCCTCTCTTTTTCTTTTTCTTTTTTTCCTTATTTTTTAACCATAATTATTAACAGAAATCTATTTTTTAAAAAGCTGCGACACTCTCAAAAAACTATATTCTTGCTAGTTTGACATCCTAAATTTCTTTTTTCCAAAAATGGGATTGGGTTAGTTTCTTGTATGAGTTTGTTGTCTTTTAGAATTTTTTTTTTTCATGTCATTTAATTTATAGATCATGCCCAAGTTGATATCTTTTCTCATGTTGTTAGTTTTATGTATTTTCTTTTTATTTTGCAGAAGCTGTTGCAGATGCAAATAAAGCGATCGAGTTGGATCCTTCAATAGCAAAAGCTTACTTGCGAAAGGGGTTGGTACAATTATTCCTGTACTATTATGTTATGCACCATGTATATAGTTGACCTTGTGTACTTTGTACAATTATATGGACATTTTAACTATTAAGATCAAATAGTATTGTAGTTGAGCCTTTAAGTATGGGCTGACCCTTTGGTTCTCATTCATTGGATTGAGCATGTCAAAACAGGGCTTGGGCCTAACAGATTGTTGACTCGGGCAACTGTCATCCTTGATTTTGTTGTATAAATGAAATACAAGTCATAAACCATTTGTTCTTGAAGAAGTTAATGTTATCACTATTGAATCTTATTTTTAGGGTTATACGTACATAGTACATTCCTATACATACCTATGAGGCCTATAATATGCAAGTCCTGGTTGGTTTAGATAATGTTGGAGAACTTAGTAAAAATGTATTATTTTCTCTCTCTCTCTCTCTATATTTATAGAGCTATGGATCTTGTCAATATGCAATAAATCATCTATAGAAACAATAATTTGCTTCTTGAATAAAAATTTTACCATAAGAAGCTAGGGGATGCAAATTCTAAACATACTTTTTTTTATAACATATGCATTGAATTCTACTAAAAGATACCTAAAAAAATTTACGGGCAACTTTTTTTTGGTAAGCCGAATACATCGTACTGTCCTAGTATGGATATATCCAAAAAAGTTAGAAAGAAGAAGATAGCGAAGATGGGGTGGTGAAGACTCATAACTATTACAAATCTAGACACCAGAGTGCGGCGCAACATACGATGTGACCCAATTAGCAGCTCCATTCGCTTCGCGATATACATGGGTAACCTGGGAGACCATGCAATTCCTCAACAGGTTGCGAATGTCCTGCAATAGTGAGTGTTTGTCGCCAGCCCTAGCATGGCACTGGATTCACCTAATCACGATCGTCAAATCTCCTTTCAGGTGAACTCGATCCACCCCCAATGTAACTCGCGCGTAAGTAATACCCTCCCAAGCAGCCTTGAGCTCAGCTCCAGAAATAGAGGTGTCATAGAGTTGATTGCCTCCAGCTGTAACCAATCTGTAATCAACATCTCGAATTACAAACCCGACTCCTTTTCTCCCATCATCAGACATACTACCATTAAAGTTTACCTTAAGAAAGCTTGGGGATGGGGCCTCCCAAGAGACGAAAATTGTCCGAGATGCTCTAAAAGCTGAATGGGAATCCCAGATGTTCCTCGCAATCTCAGGTCCTCCAAAAATATGCGCATGGGAGAACTCATCAGCATAGAGAAGTACTCTATCAGCCACCGCCCTATGGTTTTGTCACTGCCCCTTAAAGATCCTGGAGTTTTTGTCCAGCCAAATATGATAAACAATATAAGCAGAACTGACACCCCTGTTATTAGTGATGGGTCCCTTCAAGAACCTTTCAAGTAATCAAGGAACGTTGCGATCGGGCTCGAAGACTACTGTAAGCACTCCGACCAGTTGCCACACCTAAACTACTCTTGGGCAACTAAACAGGACATGCTCGATAGACTCCACCATATCCCAGCACCCATCACAGGTAGGATGGAGCCTTATGCCCCATCTACTTAAACCTCTCTGGTCGGCAGACAGCCCCACACCACCTTCCACAAGAGCAAGGCATCCCAGGACTGAACACGGAGCTTCCACATCCAACCGACATCCATCGATCGAGACGCCACAACTCTATATAGCTCCTCCAGATCAGTGGCTCTCATCTTGGATCTGCACATCGTACTCTAGATTCTTCTGTCAGGCTATCAGTAGGGCTAAAATTCTCTCCACCAACTGAGCCCCAAAGAGCCGCATGATCTTCGCTGCATCCTATCTCCGCTCCTCAGAAATGAAAAGGTCACACCTAAGGTCGGAGCTCTCCACATCAACCGTAGTGTGCCACAATTGGAGAGGAAGATTTGACACCCAAATATCCTTCAGAACATCGATCGATTGGCTGTCCCTGACTACCCACCTAATCTGGGAGGTCCCTTCCGAGGCTTGCTTGCACATCTCCCGCCAGATAATGGAACTGTGCTGGCCTGCCTGGAAGTCCAATGCCTGAATGCCATAGTCCGTACTTAGCCCTCATCAAGGAGCATCCGGTTCAAGCAGGAATTGGGCGACATGCCTGGCCGCCATGGTCTCCCCTTGGGCAACTTTCAAAAACACATAATTAGACATATGGGGCTGTTGATGAAGTTATTGAATTTGTGCATCTCTTTTTGTTGTTTCATGACATGAATGTTCAAGTTATGACACATTCATCATAATCGAAGTTGACTACCTATGCATTTTAAAAGAAGACATAGTTGCATTGTTCACCTTTAACCTTTCTCTCGTTGTATCTTAACATGCTAAAAACAATGTTAGTATCTTTTCAGTTCATTTGATTTTATTTTATTTTTAATGTAGTGCTCTACATGTTTCTCCATAGTCATTTGTGATAAACAGGAAGAAGTTGCTTCATGTTATTCTGGACAAAAGAGGAGAGAATGGGGTAGACTTCTTGAAGAGAGGATGTCATGTTACATTTGTGACCTACCATGAATGCTAGTGAGCCGACCTATGCGGCCCTTTATTTTGATGCTGTACTTTTTCTTATTATATGTATCTATTTATTGGATGCAGTTGTTGATTGCTACAATTAGTAGAGTCATACTTTGAAAGTCTCGGTAGATGTTTTGACATTTCCTTATGGACATTATTTTCTCCATACTTTTTACTTACATGAAGAAAGTCCATGCAATTCACTAATTTGAAGATGGCATTGCATGGTAATTGAGCTTGTGCTTTTATGATCAGTTAAACTTTGTTTCTCTCCCTTCTGCTTGTATAGGTTCCATTTGCTTAGCTTGCAGTATAGTTATTTCATGTGGGTTGATATGATGTCATTTGATTTTAAACAATTAGGTTACTATGCTCTGCTTATATATATATGTTATTTGCTAGGGCAGTCTTGACATTCCATGTGGATTGACAGTACATGCTGGATTTCTCATTTATTTTTAAACTTTTGATCACCTTTGTAATTTGTTTTTTCCTTCAAGTAATTTATGGTGTAAAATTGTGCTGACAGAACTGCCTGTATCAAGCTTGAAGAATATCAGACTGCAAAGACAGCTCTTGAAGCAGGTGCGTCGTTGGCACCTGGAGATTCAAGATTCACACGATTGATCAAAGAATGTGATGAGCGTATTGCAGGTATAATCTTGATTTAAACTTTGTACTTTCTTCATACGGGATGCAATGACAGTTCTGTTAATGTCATGCATGGATGGAATGATACGATGAACTGGTCATCAATTGTTTATTTATATCTAAAGCCATTTTTACATCAGTCTTCCTCATGATTCTCATCAATAAACTCAATTCTTTGATCTTTGTTAAGCTGGGATAATTCTTATGAAATTTTCTTCATGGTCATGCTTGCTTGTGTGCAGAGGAAACTATTGATTTGCCCAAAAAAGTGACGCCAAATGCTTTACCAAGCACAATGTCTCCTCCATCAAATATAACTACTGAAATCAGAAAGGATCCTCAGTCCCCAAATGATTCACCCTGTCAATCTGCAGTAATCCCGAACAAACCGAAGTACAGGTGATTCCTCCTAATCATGATTGGCCTTCTAACTTTGTTTCATTTTCCTGATACTTATGAATCTTTCATGGTCTCTGTGCATGTTGTAATGTTTAATGGAACTGCTCCCATAGCAAATCTTCTTAAAATAAGAGCACATGATATGTCTAAAAGCCTTTTTGCTATTTTTTGCCAACTCTTTGTGTGAGGTTTTTGTATTTCTGACTCGCATTGTAAGCTGATATATTGAATTTTCCCCATTTCTCGCATTATATTATTGTTCTGAATGTGCTTTGAAGAGTATTTTATTTGCTACACCAGGGCTTGAAGTATCACATTATGGGGGTGTACTTGTTACATTCTGGCACAGTATGTATTGCAGTACACCATGTCTACTGATGGTTTGCCAGTATGGTGGGTATTGTATAATATATGGGCAGTATAACATATGGTAAAGGTTGGTATGTACTGCAACATAGTTGTTTTTTTTATACTTGGTCGCATCATCATCCAACCTGCAGCTTGATTTATCAGTAAAAAGAGAGAGCCAATGCTTCTCTCTCTCTCTCTCACACAAATATTCTAGGTAGGTGTTGAAAGATGTAACTTTGAAAAGTGACATTCAAGCTTAATGTCTAGTAAGCTTTATGATGCTGTTATATTTCTACCCTCATTATTGTAGTAAGGTTTAAAACTAAATTTATGGAGAAGCTTTTGGAAATACAGAAGGTTTAACCCAGTTACTTGTCAAAGGAGTTAATTATATTTATTAATTGTTTATTTAAGTAGAAGGCCATTTGTGGATGACAGGTGGTGAGGTAGGGGAAGAAGAAAAGTTATTGGTGGGGTTTCTTCTCCGAAAATGATCTACTAGTTTAGGATGTTATGGTTTTGTCCAAGGTCCGCCGAACTGGTACCGGAACTCATACCGGTCAGCAGATATGGTGCGCTTGGGCGTGTCGGTTCTGAACCAGCATACCATTTTTTTTTAAGTTTTTCGAGTTCAATTAATTGGTAATCAATTTTTTCAAGTTTTTCAATGATTTTAGGTCTAATTTGATTTTTTTGATTTTTTTTGATATTTTTTTTGATGTTTTTATGATTCCGATTTAACCTAAATGATGCATCTTGCTGTTTTAAAATGATACAAAACATAAAATGATTAGTAAGATGTTGCATGCTACAAGAAGCAACATGAAATATTCTCAAATCAAGTAGTAAGTTGAAAAATATAAAATAATACAATCAATTACATATATTTAAAATACAATATACATATGCACATCTAAAATCTCGTCGAGTGGCGATGCCTCTCGTAGATATCCGGATCATTAGCATAGTTAGGAGGTAGATCAACCCATCTCTCTAGCCAAGCGATGTTGTAGTCTTGTATGTTCATTCCATAAGAAACACACTCTGGGATATAAGCATTCTCGGATCTCTTGTTAAAGCTATGGCTCTGAAAGGTATTTTCTGGCTGATAAAACGACTGTGAAGGTGCCCATCCGAATAAGCAGACAACAAAATCCATCCCGTAAAATGCTCCGGACTATGTAGGATAGTAGCCATCGGAAGATGTCTCAAACGTACCATATTTGTATCCGTATTCGAGCTATTTTTTGGAGCTCCTCCAAAAAATAGAGGAAATGAGATAGGAAAGAGGAAGCACACCTTATTTAGGTTTGGATCTTCTTTCAGTTGCACTGAATCGGTGTGATTTTGCAAATTGGAGGGAAAGGAGAGCTGTTTAGACTTTAAAGTCTAAACCAAACAAAGAAGATGATGTTGGAAAGGCCTTCGGCCTTCCCAACACCTTTTAACAAAAGAAGTAAAGGGGGAGGGGGCCCGGTTCCAAATCGGGTCGACTCCGGCTCGCATCGAGTTTGAACGAAACCGGACGGTTCTGAACAGTTTTGGCCGATTTGGTCTAGTTTCGCCCTTCTCCGGCCGGTTTTGGTTGGTTTGGAACTCGTTCTGGCCGGTTCGGGGCCAGAACTAAATTTAATAGACGAACCGACCTGGTTCCCCACCGGGTCGGCTCGGTACGGGACGAACTAGGCAGTTCGGTTCGGTTCGGCCTACCTTGGTTTTGTCACTATCCAAGGGCTAGAACCAAAGTAGCCTAGCTTTAAGCTGTGGTGGCTCATTTAAATCTGAAGGGAAGCAAAGAACTTCAGGTTAAAAGTGAGGACCCCATTCCATTTTAGAGAATTTTCCATAAAGGGAAAGGGCTTTTATTTTTGAGGAAAATTTTGAGGCTAATTTTAGGCTATGCAGGATGCTTTCTTATGGTGAAATGTGTCCTACTGTGTCCCAATTGGATCTGATGCATGCATAGGCCAATTCACCAACGGACTTCTGCATTATACATTTTTTTTTGTTTTTATTCTATTTGATTTTATATTCTCCCATTTTCTTGGTGGGTATTTTCCATTGTGCAAAGTGCAAACTTATTATTTGCAAAATATATGAAACTTGCATTTGTTTACAGTTTCAAGTAAAATTTATTAAATTAAGGTAGATAGGCACTTGATTGACGAGAATGTATTCATATATATATATATATATATATATATATATATATATATATATATATATATTCTATATTTGGTAGATTGCTCAAGTTACCATGTTTCATTTTTTGTGTGCTGTTTGGCTATTTTTGATCACATGTTGTTTGGATTTTGCTTTAATTGTAGTGAAGCATTAATTTTTAGGAATGTTGGTTTATTTCTGCTTCTTTCCAGTGCATGGTTATTTTTGCAATTAATGATCATGGGTTGGTTGTCTTTGCAATGCAGGCATGACTATTATAATTCTTCTACAGAAGTGGTTTTGACAATTTTTGCTAAGGGTATTCCAGCTAACAATGTATCTGTTGACTTTGGTGAGCAAATGGTATGCTCTTCCACGTATTCTTATCCTTTTCCTTTTTGATGCTTTACTAGTTTTATCTGAGTCAGTAAATGCGGAACGTGATTTGTTTTGTGTCAATACTGAATCATAGTTTTCTTCATCTTTTCAGTTGAGTGTTATAATAGACATCCCTGGGGAGCAAAAATATCATTTTCAACCTCGTTTATTTGGAAAGGTATGCACTTGATCTGATATTTCATCTTATGTGCATATAATGACCATCATCATGATATAGGAAGGGATTGAGTGCTTCTCTATTCACCTTTTATGTATACCGGCCTTTTCCGTCTTTCTTGCTCCGTTAAAAGATTGGCACTGTTCTGTCCATTGTCATTTGGCATGTTAAATTTGTTGATATGTGAGTCAATCAAATCATCCATTTTGATGTCAAACATCCTTTGCGTAGAGTGAATTTTTTTTGCAAGTTATGATTCTACTAGAATAGAGCACATGCACCACACGTGAAGAGAAATGCATTGTATGCATATGGGAGAAACCAACATACAGGGTGAGGCTCGAATGAGGTTGTATTTGCAAGATAAACACATCATCTTCTTTTTTCTTAAAAAAAAAAATAAATGGATGCAGGGTCCTCTAGGGAAATTGCGGGAGGCTTTGGAGCCGAAATGCATATATGGACTCTGTAGTCTTTCAGGTTATTCACTTTTTTAACTGTTTAGAAATCTTTGTTCCAAGACTTCTAATTTTACTCATAGATTAAGAAAAGAGAAGTGGATGGTCAACTCCGATAGGTAAGGCGCCAAGATGCAGAAGTGCTCTGGACAAAAGCATGCAGTGTCACACTTTTCATTCTAAACATTTGTTCTGAAGCTTACCATGATGCATGGGGAGAAATTAGATGTCTGTTCTGACTCTGAAGGAAGTTCTGTTTACAGTTGTGTTCCATTGTATTCCTACTGTTGGCTGTCTTAATATGTTACATGGATACAGGTACGAGAGTGTGGTGTATCTAAGCTTTTCTTACGAATCCATACCCAAGTGTTGCAGTCAAATATCGTCAGGTGTGAGGAGATATTTAACATAGCCATCCTATCAAATATGCACATACGAATTGTAAGATGCATATTAGGAACATCTGCATCACCAGCTCCTTGATGGCACTGTTGCCAAATCATCATAATTCAAGCAGTCATACTTCTCAACGTATGTATTATTATATCGGTGCTAGTCATAATGTACATTAGGAGGCAACCGAGCTGAGACTGCCCACCCCCTCTGTCAAGCATTTCTAGAAGAGGATACTATAAGATGAATGTTTTCATAAGCTTCTTTCTCACACAAGAAGTTGTGTTTTTGCCTATTGTCCTCTTCTTTGAGAACAGTAGGTCAATCTGCTAATCACTTTTTTTTTGGATTAATATGGATAACTGACAGCAGCTCCCTTTTTGTTGTGTGCAACATTTGTTATAGTGGAACGTGAACTTCCAAAGTATGCCTTAGCCTTCACGTCAAGCTTTGTTAATTGATAAGTTTCTATGATCATTACCAGATGAGCCTTGTGCTGCAATGTCCTTTTTTTTATAAGGGATAGCTGATTGGCTGCTTGTAGATTTCAGCATGATTAATATTTTCTTTTATGCAAATTTTGATTGTTTATTGTTCTAAAATCAGCGAGAAACTATCATGTGCTTGTAGTCCATGATCATCATGATCATCTTTTTTTTCCTGTTTTTGTTTTTTTTTAATTTTAAAGTTGGTCAGTATGGTTTTGGAGGCTGAGTTATTAGCAAAACATTTTATTTCAGATGGATTCCTGAACTTTGTTTCATGTACCTATTTCATATATTAGTGTTCGTTACATTTCTAATTATGCTCTTTTCTTCCTTTCCTGATGTTCATCGGGAAACAAGCAGATTATACCAGAAAAATGCAGATACGCGGTCATGTCTTCCAAAATTGAAATCCGTCTTTCAAAAGCCGAACCTATCACGTGGACGTCTTTGGAATTTAGTGACAAGAGAACAGTCCCCCAGAGGATAAACACATCATCAGGTAGTGTAAGTTTCTTGTTTGATGCGATGATTTGTGCACATGGCCTTTTGCCAACAAAAGAAGGGGAAAATAACTATTAAATCTTTTGATAATTCTTAAAATACGACAATTATCCTGTTCAAGTACTGGAAGACCACTTGATAAGTAGGCTGTCTTATCTGCCCATACATGTATGCAAGGCACACCTTTGATTATGTGTTGGAGCATGTGCTCACCTGTCCCAATGAAATTCAGTTTATCTGCATTTGCTTATCTGCTTCTTCTTGACATCTGCACCACCTTTGTTCAAGAGTTAAAGACTCTTTTAGATGACAACTTTAAGAATGATTTTTCATTTTTCTAGTTAACTTTTCATGTTTCATCCAAGGTAAAAGATATCCTTTGATAAAATATAATCCAATTTGGAGGTGGTTTTATTGCTGCTACTTGCAAGTATGCAGTTGTTTCAGTAGCCATGTGAGTCTCTGACTCATTTTACCCAACTTGAAGCAATCCTTTTTGCAAAACAATATTGACAATCTTGTAAATAAAACAGAACTTCGATTATCTTTTCACAGAAGAATAAGATTACATGTTCTTAATATAAAATTGTTTGGTTTACATGCATGCACAATCCTTTGTTTGGTTTTTGTTTGTTTACAGGCTGATAATGGACTTAAACTTGTCCCATATAAAGGTCCAATACTTTTCCTTTTTTTAGTGCAGATATATCGATTGTCTATTGTCTGGTTGCTAAATGCTTGTTTTGTCGGAAGTTGTTACCATCTTTACTTGATAGCCAAAACCAAATATTAACAAAATCTTCTTGCTTTATTTGGGCCAACAAGATATGCGTTGTACCTTCTTAAGTTGAGCAACCAAACTGTGCCTTGAATTTCCCATCTCTTTATTAAATTAGGAAAGCATATGTACTTATTTTAGGAATGAACAAATGTTTTGGGAGGAGTCTTGCGGTTTTTTTTTTTGTAGCATCCATTTATATTTAATGCTTTCTTTTTGTTAATGAAAAGATATTGAAATCCTTTCTCTAACTTTTGTCTAGATTACTAGGTACCTCTCCTTTGATTGCCTGAGACCTGCCCGGGTGCCCCTGTTTAACAAGGTCTCTTGGGATCTAGCTTGCAATTTGATCCCTATATTTGACCCATTTTCTATTTAAACAAAAGAATCTTATTTCCTTGTAATCAGAAATATATTTTTCCTTTCTTTCAAATTTTCAAAGTTATCAGTAGCTATTCATTTGATATTCTTCACCATGTGGTTCCGCCTATCCAGTTCCTTTAAAAATGTTGGCTTCTCTCCAACACTTTGTTGTCAAAGGATTGTATATGGTCCATGTTAAATGTTGATATTTTGGCAACATATATTGCCAGTTTTTGTTTGTGTTTTGGTTAAATTTTCTGGTGCGTGTTCTTTAACTGGGTTATGGTGACATCAATTTTTCTCTAAAACACTAATGACTTGCTTAAGAATATCTCAGAAGTTATGCTAGTGAAATATTTGGTTCGCTAATGGGACCAAGAATAGTTAGTAATAGGCATTAGATGCTTGGAAAGGTTATTTTGTTTGAATCTCAGTGATCAGGATATTCTGGGCACCGAAAATGCTTATATTAGTAATTAGAGATATTAGACACTGATTATCCCGCTTATTTTGAATATGCAGTACCAATGTCCAAGAGACCATCTTACCCGTCATCAAAAGCTAAAATCGATTGGGATAAGTTGGAAGCTCTGGTAAAAAAGGAGGTAATCAATGACTTGTGTGTGAAGAACTTTTAGGGCCTGTTTGGGAGAAATCCCAGAGGGATCCAACTGGATCATTCAGGGAAGGGGAGCCTGGAGAAGAAAGAGAAGGCGGAGAGGATGGGAGAGGGTTGTCATGGGGGTCGTGGGGCATGATTCCAGAGGGATCAAAAAGTACCTCACAAGGTGTTTTTTTTCTAAATCCCACAGGAAGTGGGCACAAGGACCCCGTCTGGCTCTCTTGGGTCTTCTCCAGAATCCCACTTCCCGGCCAGATCCAATGGGAAGTTTCCGAACACGCCCTTAGTAGGGCTATCATCCTTTTGCATATATCCATGGATGCCTATATGAAGCCAATGAACCTATAATCTCCACGTCTTTCTTTTTCATTTTCCTAATGTTTCACGACTCCAAGATGAACATGTCATTTGCTTTCTTTATTTTCTGTTGCTTTTTGCCAGGAGAAAGAGGAGAAGCTAGATGGTGATGCGGGATTGAACAAAGTGTTCCAGGATATGTATCGAGATGCTGATGAGGACACAAGACGAGCAATGAACAAATCCTTTGTAAGATATTATTCTTATCCAGTAAATATTGTTTCATTGAGGATGATAGCCTGCTATATTAAATTTATGATGATTATACTATTCTCTGCCTTTGTTGTTGTTGTTTTTGCTAGAATTGCCCTTGCGGCAACTGCTTGTAGGACCCCTTCAAAAAAGCCTTGTCAGGGAGATGCCTGTATCAAATTTTGTTTCCCTTGACTAGAAGTCTAATTTGGTGTTCATTTTTATAGATTGAATCTAGTGGCACGGTGCTCTCTACGAATTGGAAGGATGTGGGTTCAAAGAAGGTAGAGGGAAGTCCACCTGAAGGGTTGGAGCTGAAAAAATGGGAGTTCTGATCTTATTGCTGATACTATCATGGTGCAGCTTTTATTGGCAACATGGCTGTGCATCTCAGTTCAAGGATGGAAGTATAACTGTACAATTTCACTCTGGACCAGCTTTTTATTACAAAGTGGCCAATGTCACATGTCTTTCAATGTCTGACACAGCTCACTAGAGGTTGATTTGATTTTTTTTTTTCCGGAAGAATGCAGTTTTTGGGGTTGTTTGTGCTGAAGTTCTGTTGTTTTATTCATCCGTGGCTTGTGAAGGTTTCTCTTCTTTTTGTATGTTTGGTTTGAACCTGTTGTATTTTGGTCCACTTTTTCTGTGTCTGCACAAGGAGAGCATATTTGATATGGCCAAATTTGGTACCCTATCTGGTCCTTTACTGAAACATGTTTATTAACAGTTAGGTTATCAAAGGTGAGCGTCCTTGATGACCATTGAAATGCTTCTGGGAATTCTTAATGGAAAATGCAACCCAAATATGACCCGGATATCCTTTTAGAAGGGTGGTGATGTGCTTTCAGTACCTGACAATGTAAGCTAATTCACATTTAATGTGGACATGATCCAAAGAGACTGGATCCAAAGGGGTATGGATTCCAGTAAGCAGCCCAAGACAGGTTATGTATGGGTGGAGTGTAAGTGTTAGCTACAATAAAAAGTTTGGTGCTATCTATCATGCATGTTTATGCTTCTTGCCTCGACTTTGTTAAGCTTACTGATCAAACGGAGGGTGGAGATTAAATTCAAATTAGACTTTCGAAAATGCTTGAATTTAACAAACTGAAATTTTTGTTTCAATACTTTCTATGTTGGTCTCATTCTTGATACACTTTGGTGGTCAAAATTTTGTCATCTCCTTTTAAAACATTACGTATGTGGGGGTTAATCAATTCATCTATAAAATGGCTGGGTGCATATATTTATCCATGCAAATGTTTCTCCTTCTTAAGAATTTTCTCCAAGTCATATGATAGCATCAACCAATCTGGGTTTTCTCAGGACTGTTTCATTTGTTAGATGTATGCCCTAGAAGCCAATTTGGCTGACACATTGTTGATTCTAGGGACATAATTTTGTACTTGACTATTTATTATTGAATAAATAAAAGGCATCTTTTCATTCATATTGTTTATGTGTCTATGAATCGTCCAAGGAATTAATAAGATGATGATACATATTCTCAAGAGTTGAGAATTTGAGCCATGTATCATTGGTGATTAATTTCTAAATGCTCCTGATCAATGGATCATCACGAGGACGGTGATCGATCCGATCAGTGCACAGATCACTCTCCTTCTGGATGGACGAGGCTGGAGTCCACAGTGTAGGGACACTGAAGTGATAGTGCAGGTGCTTGTTAGAGAACAAGGGTACTGAGCGTGACCAAGACAAGAAGTCACTTGGATGTCTATCCACTCGTCAGTGACTTGCTTGATGTTGCAGTAGTGTGACTGGTCCTTTGACCTGCGGTGCTTCGGCTACTCACAGTGAGGTTATTGTAGTTTGACTGCACACATACATGGTCTCTAGCCATATGGGTCCATGCAGTGTAGATTGGCTGCAGTAGGTTCACTGTAGGAGTAGGGTATGCACCTATAAGGAATCTATCGACCTTGATAGAAAAGGAGTGATCCTATGTGATTTGTTAGACTGAGTTCTAAGACCTTGGCCAGGGCAGTAATATAAAGTGGAAAAAGAGTTTTCCACTATCGAACTCAAGTCGAATAAATCTTGACATATGACAGACGATGGGGTTTGACGAGTTGTCCATGACCTCCGTCCTGTAGGGATCCACGATAGTAGGATTGTATCACACGTTAACTGCACCTAGAGGTTCATCATTCCATTCTGCTGGGTAGCCACTACATGCTGCTAGGTGTCACTGGTGGATGGTGGGACTCATAGGGATTATCTCGATGATCGATAAACCCTAATGAGTTGAGTTGGAATCGTTCCAACCAATTGAAAGGAGTTTTCAATGATATAGTGATAGAGATAACAATATATCTCACTACCAGTCAGAATAGAACCTATGGGGTCACACACACTAGAAGTATTGACCGATCCGATGGTTGAAATCGTGATTAAGAATCACAAGTAATCAATTTGATTGATAAAGAAGTTGAAGAAGGAACAAAGGGAATTAATTAATTGGACTTGAAACAAGAATCCTACTTCGGGTAGGATACCTAGAGTCCTAATTGGATTAGGACTGGGAATCCTAGTTGGAGTAGGACTGAGATTCCTACTTGGGATAGGATTCCTAAAATCCTAATGAGATTAGGAGTTTTGAATTAAAATTGGATTCCTACTTGGAGTAGGATTCCTAGAGTCCTAATCGGATTAGGACTTCGGATTCAAATAGAGTCCTAATTGGATTAGGACTAAAATTAAACAAATCCTAATTGGATTAGGATTCCTTAAGTCCTAATTAATTAATAATCTAATGAATCAACATGACTCCTAATTGGATTAGGATTGAAGAGTTCAATTGAGTCATGATTCATCCAAGTCCTAATTGGATTAGGACTAGCATAGTTGAACCCAAAATTGGCTAATCCTAATTAGATTAGGATGAAACCATGAGAGAGGCACCTAATCCTCTTCGGAAGAGGATTAGGTTAACCAACTAAGAGGGGCATCAGCCCCTCTCCAATTGCTTAGGGCGACAAGAAGAGAGAAGGTGGCCGGCGCTCCAAAGAAGGAAGGCTGTCAAGGGCTCCTAACTTGTAGGAGCCCTTGATGCTTATAAAAAGGGACCTAGGGCCGGCGCCCTAGGGGTGAGCTCTCTTCCTCCTCTTGCTGCCGCCACCAGCCCCTCTCCACCCTTGGTTCAGCCGCCATCAGCAAAAGAAAAGAAGAGGAGGCGTCTCCCTCCTCTTGGTCTTCTTCCTTGGCTTCAGCGCGTGTGAAGAGAAGAAGGCTGCGAAGGGATTTGATCTTCTTCTTCTTCTTCAAGATCCTTCTTCTTCCTCCTCTCTAGTGCAATCAAGAGTTGATTGAAAGAGAGGACATCAGCCATCAAAGCTATCTTTGCAAGGGAGCTAGCACCCCGGTGAGATAGAGAGCTTGGATCGAATCCTGCTTCGTGTGGATACCCGTAGAGGCCGGACGTTTGAACGGCTTCAAGCGAACCCTCTTCCAAAACCACGAATTCAGATTTGCGGTGATCATCTACCCGCGCAAGGTGAAGATTTGATCTTCCTAATAGTTTTAAAAGTTTTAATTCTTACCTAATTACGAAAGGTCTCGAAACAACGTTCATGCGATGAACGTCGAACCCGTGCATGCCGATTCCGCTGTCATCTGAAAAATTTTTGAAATATCAGCGGCATGGGCGGGTTCCCAACAGTGGTATCAGAGCCTAGGCTTCGTAGATTAAGGTAAGAATTAAATATCTAAAGGCATATTAGATCTGAAAATTGAATGATCATGCATGCTGAAAAATTCTGCATGCAGATTTTTCAGGGGTGCTGATTTTTTGCATGCTGATTTTTATGTGATAAAAAGATGATTCTAAATGCATTGTTAATGGGATTACAAAGTTTAGAATCATGATTAGCATGATCAGCGACCTATGTCATGATATAATCAGTTAGTTTTCAGATCTGAAAATTATAATTGTTGCATACGGTGATGATCATAGGATTCAAACCCTTTTGGTATCAAATGTAATGACCTGCGATGTGATCTGCGATGTCATGTAATTTTTCAGATGCTTGCATGCATCTTATTTGATATTTTGAGAGGCCTGCGTGCCTCCTAAAAGGAGATGTAATTTATTTTTATTTTTATTTTACATCTGGTTGTATTTCTGTGATGTGATGTACATCAACGATCAAGTTGAAGCAAAGGCATGAGATGAAAGGTGATCTAAGCGGTTGATGGCGATGGGATCAAGAGTTGATCAAGGATCGAATCAAGGAGGCTTGGAACCAATTCAAGAGTTGAAGACCACTTGATCGATTGATGTGCATGTGCTTGTAATACGACCTAATTAGAATCCATGATCATCACCTAGTTAAAGTTTAGCTTTAATTTGATGCTGCGATTATAACTGCCTGTGATGTGCCGTTTGCATGTGATGTAAATGCGAGTCGGGTAGATAGGTTTACATGTGATGTAGCAAACCCAATTGAGACCTAAATCAAAACCTCCTCAATCAAGTCGAAAGTGAACCGACATGAGCAAGTCATATTAGATTAATTGATCTAATTGGTGTCTAGGAAAGCATAAAAGGTGGTTACTTAATTAGGACCTTACTCTCTGAGTAAGGGGAGCCTCCCACCTGCTTACCTGGCCAATTGTTTGATTACCTCTTATGAAGGGCTCAAGTTGCAAACACTAAGACCTGATTAACCAATATTAAGTCAATAGGTCTTCCACTGTAGTAGAGCTGCTAAGGCCTTTCTGATGTTGATTTGTCTCGGCTGGACACAGTGGTCAAGTTGCATCGGGGGGCTGGACCTCTCTATAGACATGAGATGTTGTAGGGTAAAGGTGGGGTTGGGCACCAATAACTGTTAGGTGAGGACCCAATGACGACTTTATTCCTACGGTTATACGGTGGGTCTGACTTAACTAAGAAATGGGACCAATAACTGTTAGGTGAGGTCTTCATGGCTTAGAGACCAAGTTGCACTGCAACATGCTTGAGAAGCATTGAACAAGAGTTGTACACTCATCCATCTATGTGTCACCAATAACTGTTAGGTGAGGTGGCATGTAAATCGGTGGGACCGCAGTACCCACTAGAAACTCTAGTCGTGTAGGATTTCCGTTTTCCTACCAGGGGAGTGTGAGGGATTCGAGAAAATAGTGGGAGTTACATTTGTTCTAAAAGACCTTAGAACAGATTAGGATCAAGTACAAAAGTCTAACTAGAATCTTTACTCTCTGCAGATACAATGTCGGCTTCAAACCCTTTGACCCGTATTCTTGAGACCAACCGACTGACCGGAACCAATTACAAAGACTGGCTTAGAAATCTCAAAATTGTTTTGGACTGTGAGAAAATAGGCTATATACTCGATTCAGATACCCCCACACTACCAGCACGTCCTACTGATGTTCAGCGTGAGATGCATAAAAAGTGGTTGGATGATGACATTAGAGTAAAATGCTCTATGATGGCATCCATGTCTAATGAACTCCAATGCCAGCATGAAAATATGAAGACTGCTAGGGAAATACTGGCACACCTGCAAGAGTTGTATGGTGAGCAAAGTCGCACAGCTCGTTTTGAAGTGTCCAAGAGGCTTTTCAAAACAAAGATGCGCGAGGGGCAGTCTGTCCATGATCACGGTCTGACCATGATCAAGGACCTAGAGGAGCTTGAGAAGCTCGGTATGGACATGCACAAGGAATTGCAAGTGGATTTGATCCTACAGTCACTTCCTGATTCATTTGGTCAGTTTATAGTAAACTACCACATGAATAAGATTGAATGCACTAAGACTGAACTAATCAACATGTTGGTAACTGCTGAGGGAGCCTTGAAAGGTTCAAGGGGCAATGTCCTTGCTGCTGAGTTGACTTCTGGTTCCAAGAGAAAGTCTACTTGGAAGAAAAAGAAGCCTGCTAAGAAGTAGAAGAAAGACAAGAAGCCAAAGAAGGAAGTTCAAAAGAAAAAGGCTAACGACAAAGGAAAATGTTTTCACTGCAATGTCGAAGGCCACTGGAAGAGAAACTGTCCTTCATACCTCGAGAGCCTGAAGAACAAGAAAGGTGACACACCTTCAGAAGGTATAGACTTGCTCATAATTGAAACTAATCTAACGGTTTCTTCTACTTCTAGTTGGGTTATAGATTCTGGTTCTAGTGCTCATCTGTGCACTACCATGCAGGGTCTAAAGGAAAGTAGAAGGCTGGCGGAAGATGCGGTAACCCTTAGGGTTGGCAACAGGGCAAAAGTTGCTGCTGTGGCTGTAGGTACCTACCATCTGCGACTACTGTCTGGATTTAGTTTAATACTTAGAGACTGCTATTATGTACCTGTTGCTAGCAGAAATTTGATTTCTGTTTCATGTCTAGCACAGGAAGGTCATGTTTTTACATTTGACAAAGACTGCTGTTCTATTTATTTGAGAAATAAAATAGTCGCACGTGGTTTCATGATTGACAGTCTCTATCATTTACATATGGATGTATCTGTGAATGTTACCGAGCAAGATGTGAGTGCCAAAGGATCCAAAAGATCCAGAGATGAGATAAACCAAAGATATTTGTGGCACCTCAGGCTTGGCCATATTGGAGAGGACAGAATGAACAAAATGGATAAAGATGGGCTTTTAGGCTCATTGACTTCCGAGTCATATCCAGTTTGCGAGTCCTGTCTTCAAGGAAAAATGGCAAGACTGCCCTTTGTAGGACATGGGGAGAGGACCACTGAATTACTTGCCCTAGTACATACAGATGTATGTGGCCCATTCGATGTGCTAGCCAGGGGACGTTATTCTTACTTCATTACCTTTACCGATGATTATTCACGGTATGGGTATGTGTATCTTATGAGACACAAGTCTGAATCTTTTGAAAAGTTCAAAGAGTTCAAGAATGAAGTAGAAAAACAAACTGGAAAACCTCTTAAGGCTCTTCGATCAGATCGAGGAGGAGAATACCTTAGTGGAGAATTTCGGGACTATCTCAAAGAAAACGGCATAGTCTCACAATGGACACCTCCGGGTACATCTCAACTCAACGGGGTGTCAGAAAGGAGGAATCGGACCCTATTGGATATGGTCAGGTCCATGATGAGCTTCACTGATTTACCTATGTTCCTTTGGGGAGATGCCTTACTCACAGCGATTTATTTATTGAATAGAGTTCCCTCTAAATCCGTTCCTACCACACCGTATGAGATATGGCATGGTAAGAAACCAAGTCTGGGTCATCTCAAGATTTGGGGATGTCCGGCCCACGTCAAGAGACTACAGGCGGACAAGTTAGAGGCTAGGACCATAAGTGCTCGTTTTATAGGATATCCTAAAGAGTCATTAGGATACAATTTTTACGTCTCAGAGGATCACAATGTGTTTGTGAGCCGTCATGCCATCTTCTTGGAAAATCAGTTTATCCTTGATAGAGGCAGTGGGAGGAAAATTGAGCTTGAAGAGAAAGTCTCTGAAAAGCAACGAGTCATGGATCCTATTGAACCCATTCGTACAGAGCCAGTACACGATGTCCCTCGACCACCTCGTAGATCTAGTAGGGTCTCCCATCCTCCCGATAGATACTTAGGTATACTAGAAGAGGATACCGAGGAAATGTTCCTAGTGGGAGATAGGGATCACATACAGGATCCCAAAACCTACAACGAGGCGATATCTGATGTCGATTCCGAGAAATGGCTGGAAGCTATGAAGTCAGAGTTAGACTCCATGCGTTCCAACCAAGTCTGGACTTTAGTAGATCCACCAGAAGGTATTGTACCTATTGGATGCAAATGGATCTACAAAAGGAAGATAGGTTTGGATGGAAAGGTAGAGACCTATAAGGCAAGGCTTGTGGCGAAAGGGTATAGTCAGCGCGAAGGCATTGACTATCAGGAGACCTTTTCACCTGTAGCCATGCTAAAATCCATCCGAACATTGCTTGCCATTGCAGCATTTCATGATTATGAAATTTGGCAGATGGATGTGAAAACTGCTTTCCTGAATGGATATCTTGATGAAGATATCTATATGGAACAGCCTTTGGGTTTCACTTCCAGTGATGGAGATCACAGGGTCTGCAAGCTGCAAAGGTCCATCTATGGACTAAAACAAGCATCTCGGAGTTGGAACACTCGTTTCGATGATGCAATCAAAACGTTTGATTTCATCAAAAACGAAGAGGAACCATGTGTTTACAAAAAGGTTAGTGGGAGTGCTGTCGTTTTTCTCGTACTGTACGTAGATGACATTCTCCTGATTGGGAATGATGTTCCCATACTAACCTCGGTCAAGGTCTGGTTGTCAAAAGAATTCTCCATGAAAGACCTTGGGGAAGCATCCTATATTTTGGGAATAAAGGTCTATAGAGATAGATCTAAAAGGATGCTTGGCCTGTCACAGAAAATGTACATAGAGGAGGTGCTGAAGAGGTTCAGCATGGAAAACTCCAAGAGGGGTCTCTTACCCCTAAGGCATGGAATTCATCTCTCCAAGAAGATGTGCCCCAACACATCTGAAGAGATTCAACGCATGAGCAAGATTCCTTATGCATCGGCAATAGGAAGCCTCATGTATGCCATGCTATGTACACGACCTGATATAACTCTTGCTGTGAGTGTCACAAGCAGATATCAGTCGAATCCAGGTGAAGAACACTGGACAGCTGTAAAGAATATTCTTAAGTACTTGAGAAGAACTAAAGATTTATTCTTGGTCTTTGGAGGATCATCAAAGTTAAAGGTAGAAGGGTACACAGATTCAGACTTCATGACTGATGTCGATGACAGGAAGTCAACATCTGGATATGTGTTCTTGTGCAATGGTGGTGCGGTAAATTGGAAGAGTTCTAAACAACCGATCATTGCTGATTCTACTATGGAAGCCGAATACATCGCCGCCTCTGAAGCTGCTAAGGAAGGCTTCTGGTTCAAGAAATTCATTGCAGAGTTGGATGTGATGACATCAGATGCCATAACACTCTACTGCGATAATAATGGCGCCATAGCCCTTGCTAAGGAGCCAAGGTCTCATCAGAAGTCTAAGCATATAGAGCGGCGCTTTCACCTCATACGCGACTATGTGGAGAAGAAATATGTAGAGGTGCAGAGAGTAGACTCCGCGGATAACGTGGCAGACCCGTTCACTAAGCAGCTGAGTCAGCAAAAGACTGAAGCCCACCTTGAGAAGATGGGCCTAAGATATATGACCAATTGGCTTTAGTGCAAGTGGGAGATTGTTAGATGTATGCCCTAGAAGCCAATTTGGCTGACACATTGTTGATTCTAGGGACATAATTTTGTACTTGACTATTTATTATTGAATAAATAAAAGGCATCTTTTCATTCATATTGTTTATGTGTCTATGAATCGTCCAAGGAATTAATAAGATGATGATACATATTCTCAAGAGTTGAGAATTTGAGCCATGTATCATTGGTGATTAATTTCTAAATGCTCCTGATCAATGGATCATCACGAGGACGGTGATCGATCCGATCAGTGCACAGATCACTCTCCTTCTGGATGGACGAGGCTGGAGTCCACAGTGTAGGGACACTGAAGTGATAGTGCAGGTGCTTGTTAGAGAACAAGGGTACTGAGCGTGACCAAGACAAGAAGTCACTTGAATGTCTATCCACTCGTCAGTGACTTGCTTGATGTTGCAGTAGTGTGACTGGTCCTTTGACCTGCGGTGCTTCGGCTACTCACAGTGAGGTTATTGTAGTTTGACTGCACACATACATGGTCTCTAGCCATATGGGTCCATGCAGTGTAGATTGGCTGCAGTAGGTTCACTGTAGGAGTAGGGTATGCACCTATAAGGAATCTATCGACCTTGATAGAAAAGGAGTGATCCTATGTGATTTGTTAGACTGAGTTCTAAGACCTTGGCCAGGGCAGTAATATAAAGTGGAAAAAGAGTTTTCCACTATCGAACTCAAGTCGAATAAATCTTGACATATGACAGACGATGGGGTTTGACGAGTTGTCCATGACCTCCGTCCTGTAGGGATCCACGATAGTAGGATTGTATCACACGTTAACTGCACCTAGAGGTTCATCATTCCATTCTGCTGGGTAGCCACTACATGCTGCTAGGTGTCACTGGTGGATGGTGGGACTCATAGGGATTATCTCGATGATCGATAAACCCTAATGAGTTGAGTTGGAATCGTTCCAACCCATTGAAAGGAGTTTTCAATGATATAGTGATAGAGATCACAATATATCTCACTACCAGTCAGAATAGAACCTATGGGGTCACACACACTAGAAGTATTGACCGATCCGATGGTTGAAATCGTGATTAAGAATCACAAGTAATCAATTTGATTGATAAAGAAGTTGAAGAAGGAACAAAGGGAATTAATTAATTGGACTTGAAACAAGAATCCTACTTCGGGTAGGATACCTAGAGTCCTAATTGGATTAGGACTGGGAATCCTAGTTGGAGTAGGACTGAGATTCCTACTTGGGATAGGATTCCTAAAATCCTAATGAGATTAGGAGTTTTGAATTAAAATTGGATTCCTACTTGGAGTAGGATTCCTAGAGTCCTAATCGGATTAGGACTTCGGATTCAAATAGAGTCCTAATTGGATTAGGACTAAAATTAAACAAATCCTAATTGGATTAGGATTCCTTAAGTCCTAATTAATTAATAATCTAATGAATCAACGTGACTCCTAATTGGATTAGGATTGAAGAGTTCAATTGAGTCATGATTCATCCAAGTCCTAATTGGATTAGGACTAGCATAGTTGAACCCAAAATTGGCTAATCCTAATTAGATTAGGATGAAACCATGAGAGAGGCACCTAATCCTCTTCGGAAGAGGATTAGGTTAACCAACTAAGAGGTCCGCTGATATTTCAAAAATTTTTCAGATGGCAGCGGAATCGGCATGCACGAGTTCGACGTTCATCGCATGAACGTTGTTTCGAGACCTTTCGTAATTAGGTAAGAATTAAAACTTTTAAAACTAATAGGAAGATCAAATCTTCACCTTGCGCGGGTAGATGATCACCGCAAATCTGAATTCGTGGTTTTGGAAGAGGGTTCGTTTGAAGCCGTTCAAACGTCCGGCCTCTACGGGTATCCACACGAAGTAGAGAACCGATCAAAGCTTTCTTGTCTTCCCGGGGTGCTAGCTCCCTTGCAAAGACTTCTTTTGATGGCTGATCTCCTCTCTTTCAATCAACCCTTGATCGTGCTTGAGAGGAGGAAGAGGAAGAAGGAACTCAAGGAAGAAGAACACAGCTTCTGCAGCCTTCTTTCTTTTCCCCGCGTTGGAAGAAGGATTGGAGGAAGAGGAGGCGGACAAGGCTCTCTTCTTTTTCCTTCTTGTTGGCGGCTGAACCAGGGAGTTGGGAGAGGGTGGCGGCAGCAAGGAGAAGAGGATTCAATTGCTTAGGGCGCCGGCCCCTAGTCCTCCTTATAAAGGGATTGGAGCTCCTAACTTTTAGGAGTTCCAATGACAACTTGCCTAAGAAGGGGGGGCGCCGGCCCTAGCTTCTTCATGTCGCCCTAGCCAAGTGAGAGGGGCTGATGTCCCTCTTACTTGGTTAACCTAATCCTCTTCCAAAGAGGATTAGGTGCCTCTCTCATGGTTTAATCCCAATCCAATTAGGATTAGCCAAATTTGGTTCAATCTACGCTAGTCCTAATCCAATTAGGACTTGAATGAATCATGACTCAATTGAACTCTTCAATCCTAATCCTATTAGGAGTCATGTTGATTCATTAGATTAATAATTAATTTAGACTTAAAGAATCCTAATCTAATTAGGATGTATTTAATTTTAGTCCTAATCCAATTAGGACTCTTATTTGAATCCGAAGTCCTAATCCAATTAGGATTTCTAGGAATCCTACTCCAAGTAGGAATCCAATTTTAATTCAAAATTCCTAATCTCATTAGGATTGTAGGAATCCTATTCTAAGTAGGAATTCCAGTCCTACTCCAACTAGGATTCCCAGCCCTAATCCAATTAGGACTCTAGGAATCCTACCCGAAGTAGGATTTGTGTTTAAGTCTAATTAATTAATTCCCTTTGTTCACTTCTTCAACTTCTATCAATCAAATTGATTTCTTTGTGATTCCTAATCACGATTTCAACCATCGGATCGGTCAATACTTCTAGTGTGTGTGACCCCATAGGTTCTATTCTGACTGGTAGTGAGATATATTGTGATCTCTATCACTATATCATTGAAAACTCCTTTCAATGGGTTGGAACGATTCCAACTCAACTCATTAGGGTTTATCGATCATCAAGATAATCCCTATGAGTCCCACCATCCACCAGTGACACCTAGCAGCATGTAGTGGCTACCCAGCAGAATGGAATGATGAACCTCTAGGTGCAGTTAACATGTGATACAGTCCTACTATCGTGGATCCCTACAGGACGGAGGTCATGGACAACTCGTCAAACCCCATCGTCTGTCATATGTCAAGATTTATTTGACTCGAGTTCGATAGTGAAAAACTCTTTCTCCACTGTGTATACTGCCCCGGCCGAGGTCTTACGAACTCAGTCTTATAAATCACATAGGATCTCTTCCTTATCTATCAAGGTCGATAGATTCCATATAGGTGCATACCCTACTCCTACAGTGAACTTACTGCAGCCAATCTACACTGCATGGACCCATATGGCTAGAGACCATGTATGTGTGCAGTCAAACTACAATAACCTCACTGTGAGTAGCCGAAGCACCGCAGGTCAAAGGACCAGTCACACTACTGCAACATCAAGCAAGTCACTGACGAGTGGATAGACATCCAAGTGACTTCTTGTATTGGTCACGCTCGGTACCCTTGTTCTCTAACAAGCACCTGCACTATCACTTCAGTGTCCCTACACTGTGGACTCAAGTCTCGTCCATCCAGAAGGAGAGTGATCTGTGCACTGATCGGATCGATCACCGTCCTCGTGATGATCCTTTGATCAGGAGCATTTAGAAATTAATCACCAATGATACATGGCTCAAATTCTCAACTCTTGAGAATATGTATCATCATCTTATTAATTTCTTGGACGATTCATAGACACATAAACAATATGAATGAAAAAGATGCCTTTTATTTATTCAATAATAAATAGTCAAGTACAAAATTATGTCCCTAGAATCAACAATGTGTCAGCCAAATTGGCTTCTAGGGCATACATCTAACAAGAGGGGCATCAGCCCCTCTCCAATTGCTTAGGGCGACAAGAAGAGAGAAGGTGGCCGGCGCTCCAAAGAAGGAAGGCTGTCAAGGGCTCCTAACTTGTAGGAGCCCTTGATGCTTATAAAAAGGGACCTAGGGCCGGCGCCCTAGGGGTGAGCTCTCTTCCTCCTCTTGCTGCCGCCACCAGCCCCTCTCCACCCTTGGTTCAGCCGCCATCAGCAAAAGAAAAGAAGAGGAGGCGTCTCCCTCCTCTTGGTCTTCTTCCTTGGCTTCAGCGCGTGTGAAGAGAAGAAGGCTGCGAAGGGATTTGATCTTCTTCTTCTTCTTCAAGATCCTTCTTCTTCCTCCTCTCTAGTGCAATCAAGAGTTGATTGAAAGAGAGGACATCAGCCATCAAAGCTATCTTTGCAAGGGAGCTAGCACCCCGGTGAGATAGAGAGCTTGGATCGAATCCTGCTTCGTGTGGATACCCGTAGAGGCCGGACGTTTGAACGGCTTCAAGCGAACCCTCTTCCAAAACCACGAATTCAGATTTGCGGTGATCATCTACCCGCGCAAGGTGAAGATTTGATCTTCCTAATAGTTTTAAAAGTTTTAATTCTTACCTAATTACGAAAGGTCTCGAAACAACGTTCATGCGATGAACGTCGAACCCGTGCATGCCGATTCCGCTGCCATCTGAAAAATTTTTGAAATATCAGCGGCATGGGCGGGTTCCCAACATCATTGGTCAGCAATTTTTCAATGTTGGAAGCATCACAAGCTTGTCTACCGTACGGTATGGTTCTTTGAGCACAAATATCATTTAGACATGGTCTATATTTGGAAGCATGCGAACTTGGGATTCAACTTCATCTGCATTTCCCGTCCAAGATGTTCTACCAAGAACCAAAAAATGGAAGGAAAGAAATCCATGAGAAACGCTCAGCAAACCCACGGGCACAATTAAGAGTAAAGGAGACGAATCACAGAGCCAATATGGAAATTCTTTGTTGCCACTCTGTTTGGTATCCTTTGTGAGAAGAAACTATTTTGTTTTTATTGTTGTAATGTGGCTGACATGCTGTATAAATCGGGCTAGGTGCTTTCTAACTCCTGGTGCTTTCTAACTCTTGTCTTCATATGACATCTCATAGACTTCTGTTTCTAAAGCAGGCATAGTAAATCTCCAGTGCATCAGTGCCTGTTTATTTAGTTCTAGCTCCAGGAATAAGCAATGTGAGAACTGCAACTAAATACATACATACATACATACATACATACATACATATAATTAAAGTTTTTAAAATTGGAAGGGCTTAAAGCTTTTTGCCTATTTAAACTCGATCAAAAATCTAAGTTGTCGCATCATTGCTGTAGTGTGATTGGACATGCTGTATAAAATCTGGCTAGATGCATTAAACTTCAGTCTTCATACGGCCATTCTGGTTGGCTTGCCTTTTCTAAAGCTGAAAGAATCTCTAGTGCCTGTTTATTGACTCCAGCTCAAGGAGAAAGCAATGCGGGAACTACATTTAAATACCGTGCTTTTATTCCATAAAATAAGCATGCTTAGATTTTTTTATCTATTATTTTAATTTTATTGAAAAGGCTTAAAGCTTTTTGTCTATTTAAACTCGATCAAAAATCTAGGTTGATAGTATTAGTTCCCATCATCATCTCAATCATCTTAATCTATGACATGCAGGATGCAGCACGCGGTAGTGTCAAATTATTAAAAGTGGTTTGATGAGAGTTAAAAGCCTGTCCATGAAAATGAACCATGAGATGTTTGGTCCATTAAAAGCATCGACACACCTTGCCTTCTTATGCACCTCGATGCACGATTGCTAGCTTGGCATTGCAATGAATAGTGTTTTTTTGTTGTTGTTGTTGTTGCTGCTGTTCTTTTGGTTACAGAGAGCGTGAATAGACTACAGATGAAGAAATGAAACACTTCAGCATCTGCTCGAAGAAGATAAGCTAGAAGAGGAGGGAATCCGTCACCCCAAAACGATTCCCGTCGCCACCGTTCCCTTCCCCTCGACCTTGCCCCTGCTGTCCTTTCCTCTTCCGCCCTCACTTGTGTGGTGCACATCCCCCTTGCTCCCATGTTCTTGGGCACTCGGCATTTCATAGAACAATTGTTAGTCCCTGACCATGGAGCTGCTGTGCGAGCTCTGCATCCACTCTACCAATGCCCTCTCCTACCGCCACCTCCGCACCCTCATCTGCGACCGCTGCCTCTCCTAGCCCATCGCCATCCGCTGCCTTGATGACCGCCTATCCCTCTACCAGGATTGTGACCAGGGTGGCCTCGGCCACCGCCATTGATGCCACCCCGTGAACTGCTACTCTGGATGCCCGAGCTCTCCTCGACGTGGTCCTCCATACTATTACTAGACCTCCAGCCATTAAGTTGTCAGGCTGGCGGGCCCGAAATGGTCATGATCGAAGAGCACCTGCTGGGAGCCTAGGGAGGACTCAAGCTCGATTGGCTTCTTGATGGTCCGGATGTTAGGTGGCTTGGAGCCTTGCGAGCAAGGTCTGCCGTATCGGTATTGGTCGGCATACCGGTGGCGGCCCGAACTGATAAGAACCGGTTCCGTACCGGTCCGAACCGGTTCTGTACTGGTTCTCTAGCAATAAACCAGCCGGTACCGGCCGGTACGGACCGGTACGGCAGACCATGCTTGCGAGCGCTAAGTTCGGCTCTGGAAGAGTTCTTGAAATGAACATGCGCATGCCGTTGGGTTGCCTGGATGACCTATTCTTGCGCCTTCTTCATATTTTCTTGCTCTTTTTCAATCGCCTGAAATTCCAAGGCATGTTATAGGTGAGATGTTCAATCTCATAGGTGGGTTTCTCTTCTGGAGAAGAATTAAAAACGGGGAAGAATGCTCCAGCGAATGTTCATTTTGCGTTCACATTTTCAGAAACAGGTCACGTTTATTATTATTTTTTTCACACAAATGGTCGAACTCTTTTGGACCGTTATGATCATGCTATGCGACATACAACATCAACTTATACGTGCATCCATTGCTAGTATGTGTGCATCGAGTAAAAAGTAATATTGATTTAAGGATATTGATATAATGGTCCCTAAAGAGAGATGATGGTCCATTGAAGTCCTGGTGGATTACTTTCATAGAACAAATATCCCAAACAATCAACCGCCCTGAAAATTGCACCCGAGAAAATTCAAGATCTCTGCTCAATCTCAAAAAAAAAAAAAAAAAATGAAGTCCTGTGCTTTGATGCCTGTTTATCAAGAATGTTTGGGGTTAATTTGAGTTATCAATTTTCTCCGACTTCATTAATTTCTCAAGCAGAGATATTTTTTTTTATAATCTCGAGAAGGGTTTTAATACATGCTCCAGTTGCTCATGCAACTAATTTCTGAATCATCATCCAGTTAAATCTTAACAGAAATATCAATACGGACACCGAACAGATGCATACTGCTGGACATGTTAATTACGAGAGACCGATGGTAGCAAGTGTTGATAATTTTCACCAAACTTTCCCATGAATAGTCCAGAAAGTTATCCATCCCTCCAAATACATGCTGTTACCTCCAATCAACCATGTGAAAGCAATTATGACAAATAAAGGGAAAAAAAACATTTTCCAAAGAAGAAAAAAATATGATCTCAAGGGAATTGAAGTTCAAATATGGATGGGTCACAGCAATGTCCTCTCCTCTAACATGTAAGATGCTCATCCTGTGACAGGTGTACATGAATTCACCCTGATGTTAATGTACAACCTTCCTAAATAATTCAACTAATCTAATCACCTAAAATACTCTGGAGCACCCGATTTCAAACAAAAACTAAACAATATGTACACAATTTGCTACCTCATTACAGTTAACTGTTCCATGCACGATCATTAACAATCAAGTTTCAAAGGTCTCATGGTTCTTATGTGCTCGAACCTCCTGGTTGATTGCCCTCCCCTTGCCTCAAGTTAGCCTGCTGGGTTAAGGGTCCACGGGCATTGATGCTATTAGCAAGGAACACTGATAGGTGATCAGATATAGAGATAGGAACTGTGGTAACAGGTGGTCGGACTTGCAATGACTGCGGTGGAGGAACCAAGTATTGGCTCAGTGCAGCAGAGTACGCACTACCTGTTAGGCTTCCTCTCATCCTTCCTGTAGGCCGCCAATTCTGCTCAAACGGCAGCTCTGGCAAGCCATCAGATCTTGATAATGAAAGTGCAGGACCCCTGTCAGCAGTTGCTGGGGTAGATGGTGCTGTTCTGGGTATTTGTGGATGAACTGCCGCTGTTCCCGCTTGCAGCCTCACCGCTTGTGCTGCATGTTGGGCAGCCAATATATTACGAATACTTCCAGAGCTTCCTGCTGCTTGACCAACAGCATTTTGTGATGCTTGTTGAACCTGCATTGGAGGGATGAGAGAAAACTGTGGAATATTTCCAGATTGGCATGTTATTTGGTGTGTCCTCTGATTAAGTATCTGATGGGGATTTTGGAGTTCTGACACAGGATGCAATGTAGCTCTATAAGCACCCGCTCCTCTCTGTTGGTCACCTGGAGCTCTTGTGCTGATGACGTATGGTGCTCGAAGGCCAACCACCTGGTGCATTGCTGGGTTCAGAGTGTATTGGTGGTCCTGGCGATCACGGTTCTGTGTATGCAGTAACTGAATGGGGTTAACCCAGTAAGGGAATCACAAATAAAAAGTGGAATGTTAGATAAACTTATCAAAGTAAGCACATCTAAATCAAACAAAACTCAAAAATGATAAAAGCTACAGGAATATCACCCATGAGACAACAATATTTAGTTTCAGAATTGGTAGGCCAAACTCTATACAAATAACTCCAATATAATGGTCATAAATATTCAGTTTCTAAAACTGACGGTTCATTGTGGACCTGAAGATGTTGAATAATTGCAAAGCATGCATGAAGAGTCTTGCTTCAGTTCTGCTTGTAGTTATGGTGAATGCAGATGCAGCTGATAGTAATTTTACTGGAAGTGATACATAGGTGAAAAATTCAATGATACAGAAGATTTTTTAAATTCAAATATACTTCATAGAAATTGAAATTGGAATGTCCAGATGGATATAATATGCCAGTGAAAGTCTATCACAAATTTTGCAAAAATCACGATGCCAGGGGTCTTAACCAGTAGCACTCCACAGAACCACTAAACTCATGGCTAATCACGGAGAATTACTAAGTGATCCCATGTGGTTAATAAGAATGTGGCAGTTGAGTTTTATCATTCAAGTGTTCAATTCATTAGCGACATGTAATTTAGTTATGTGGCAATTTGTACCCTCTGATTTCTAAAGAGGTAATCTAAGATGACACATGATGTATAAAAACCAAAATCACCATCCAGATGCAGGATATCCCAACGTAGATGCAATCAAGTACAGATCTCATTAGATAGAAATAGTTTTGCAACAATCAAGCCACACTATAAAGAGATATCAAGCCGTTGGAAGGCATCATTTTTGGGGTTACTGAATGGTTAGAGTCTAATGATGTTCGTGGGTTTCAGCTATCGAGCTTTGCACTCATGATTGGTAACATCTGTATCCAGGCCTTCTAGTGGTAGCCCAGACCATAAAAGCAATATGTTCATTTGACCATAAGTTGTGATGCCTAGTTACACAAGCATTAAGGGTAACAACAATTGACAAGGCCACCTGAAGACCATTTTGTCTGCTCTTCTCCTTGTGCTCCTCTCCTATCTTCTCCATTCTTTTAATTATAAATTTCCTTTCACATAATCTTTATATTTCTCCTATGACATACCTTTTTTCGCTAATCTATTTGAGGATGATATACCAGATACAGTCCATGTTGCATGTCACTTATAATCTTTGTTTAGAGCCTATAAAGCTTTTAAGCCTGATTCTAGCACCATAGGTCTATAACCTTAAGATCTCAGAGTCTTCCCAGAATAACCATCAAGTGATTCGAAATTTTAATAATGAAGCAAAATTATGAGGGAAACAAATAAACTGATATGACTCAAGTAACTTAAATATCCGGTAACATCAGATTATGTCGTCTTCAATATTGGTTGCTTTTAATTCAAGAGTAGAAATACCTGTGCCGCTGTATGGAGATGCAACGATGAGGAAACTGCATCAGAAGTGCTTGAAAGTTGCTCAATTTCCATGTCACCACTTACTGCCCCAAACCCATCTGAAGCAGATGTTAGTGGAGGATTTGTCTGATAAGTAGCAGATGCAGGACTGTTGGGGATGACAGATGTGGAACTGAGTATATTTGTCCACATCCTGCGAGATGCATTGGGTGTCTGTGTCTGCACTGGAAGGGCCTGAACAGCTATAGGGTTCCTGCTGATATGTCTAGGCAATGAGGGCCTTGCAATTTCATTGTTGATAATTGAACCTCCAAAATGTGACTGTTGTAATTGCATAAGCTGCCTTAATTGTGTTGCATGATGAAATGATAATGTTGGTTGAGAAAGTTCATGATTGGTCGTGGCATCCCGGTTAAGTGCTGGTGAAACAGCATCTGTAATAACAGGATTCAGTATAATATCAGGCACAAGAGACTCCAAGGTTCCAGATGCATGAGCATTTGATCCATTTGTGGGGGCTAACAACACATTTGAGTAAGTAGTTAATGGCAAATTCCTGGACCAAATACCATCCACATGATGCGCAGCTACTTGAGTGGTCCCAGAAGTACTGGCAACTGGCAGTTCAGAATGAAATTCAGAGCCAGAAAAACCTTGAATATGCTCGAAAGGTTTCCTATCTTCAAATTCACAGGTACCATTTTGACTCATTTCACTTTGGTCATCGTCTTCCATTGTCAGGTCCACAACAGTGACTGTGTTGATATCACTCTCGATGCTACCATCCTGCTGTCCCTCAAGTCTCCCATCATGCAGTTCATCTGTAGTTTCATTATGTTTGACGACCGCCTTCCAAGATTCATCAGCAAAGATAACAACATCGGAAACACCCTCTCCTGCCTCTTTCAATATCTGAAAAAGAGGAAAAAGAAAGAAAACATCATGCACTATGGTGGGAAAGTGAAATCACCCCATAGTCAATGGATAGTTGAAGTACTTACCTTAACCATATTTTGATCAATACGCAAGTCAATATAGCTAGCAGGCGTGTTACAACATGGACAGCGCCAGGATGGCTTCCGTGAGTTCACTTCCATGAAATTGTCATAATCAAAACACTATGGAAAATCCTCAGAGTCAATGAACAGCTTTATCCATTTCCATAAAGCAAACAAGCAAAATGAAATTTACCTGATGGTGTTTGCAGAGATGTCCTTTGACAGGAGTTTTTATGCGCTTAAAGCTGCACATATTAGGACAGAAAATAAGGTATTGGCTGATAGAACATAATAACACACTGAATAACTATGAATGATGCATTAGATGCACCTGTATTAATGTCAGGTAGATTGATTTTTCATTTCATTTGGCTAATCAAAGGAGAATATTGAAATCATAGAGACAAAATAATCAGTACGCAAAAGCTATCTGTGCACATGATGCCTCTCCATTCTCCATAGTAAATGGGTCAAAAAAGTCACGCACACACCTAATGCCTGAAATGAATGATATGAAGGCATTTGTTGTCAAATCCAAATATTGGACTCTGTTAGCCCTCATAAATCATCAAGCCTTTGAACAAAGGAAGCAAAGGGCTGGACCAGGACTAGAAGTTGATGAAGGGAAAGATGTTTATTTTGTTGTTCAAAGTGGCATGACTGACATAAATATGAGTACCATTTGGCAACAGCAAATGATCAGATCAATGAGAAAATGCACAGAATATCATCTAACTAGATAAATCCAGAAGCATGGGAGCACAAACATATCTATCATTGGGCCATAAGACAAATATACATGTGTATTGACTTGGTCGCTAACATGGAGAGAAAATCCTGCAACAAAGGAAAAAACAAAATATCAAGCAAAATTAACCATCTCATACAATATATATGCATGCATCCCCACATAATGGGTCCTCATGAAAGAAGGGAAAAGAAAGATTTCTACTCTCTCTCAAGAAACCAGAATCTCCAAATCCCAACCTACAAACCCAAGAAACGAAAGAAACAAAAGGATGAACTCCTCAAGAAATCTGCAATTTTGGGTCCCAACCCATGAAACCCACAAAATTGGCTTCTCTAGGAAATTCAGGCTCTTGGATCTCAACTTGCAAATCCTATTTCAATGGACAATTTCTTCTCTCTTTAATCCAATCCATCTATATTTCCTCTCACATATGTCACACATGCCAAGATCTGGGAGAACACAAGTATAGGCCACCTAAAATAGAAAAAACATATAGGTAACTAATAAACTGACAAACCTTCAGCATTATATGTCTTCCAGATTTTAGTGGTTCTTATCAGTTTCAGTTCTTGCATAACTCATAACATAGGCATTTCTACTTCACCCAAAAATTGGTCCCATTTGACATTTTCATGCTATTTCATCGATGTTTTTATGGTAAAGAGAGGTCATGAAAGCCATGCTGATAGGGATTCTTTTCTCCATAATCTTTAAGTTACATCTTCAATTCCTCTAATACTCCTACTAATCTTTAAATCTCTAATTAAATGCTCACCCTCCTCAGTCTCATCAACAAAGACTTGTGAAAGTGGAGATATCTAGAGGCTCATATTTAGCCTTTGGCGAAAGTCCTTTGTCACTATGGCTTCCCGTGCTCAAATATAAGGACAATAAACAATAACAATTGATTCCACCTACATGTATCTAATGTGATAGAAAACTTACTTGATATGCCTTGTTTACCATGGACTGCTATTATTCCTTCCATAGTTTTTCCAAAATGTAGATAAAAACTTACTTGAACAGTAAGTAGGCACACGGTAAATCAAATTAAATCAAAAGGAACCTTAGCTTGAGAAGCTGCACAGCTGCAGGATTCCCAGCAATACAACAGGGAAGTACAATAAGCAATACAACATATGGAAGTACAGGAGTTGCATTTGGATGGAGTACAAGGGCTTGGCAGACGACTTGAAACCTTGGTTTAATGTGATATTTGTGAACATATAAGCATATGAAAAATGGCAAGTTATTTATCGCAGGAATAATAGGAAGTCCTATAATATATAAAGATATGTGTAGTGTGTGTACATGTGTGTGTGTGTGAGAGAGAGAGAGAGAGAGAAAGAGAGACTAAATAGACACATGATAGTGAAAAATGCTTCAAGAATGTTCTAAAATACCTTATTGGACAATTCAGCGATATTCTTGATGGCCCCTCAATGATCTCAGAATCTAACATCAAATTCATGAAAATGTGTTCGTATTAGCAATGCATCTTAAAATTCAATATAATCCTTGAACACAATCAACTGTAAAACAAAGATGAAGTCTAGCCATTTAACATTGCATGATTTGATTTCCAGCATACTCTATGCCAAAAAAATGTAATTTATTGGTAACTCAATGCTTCTTTAACATGTCTAATTGGCTACTAGCCTGGAAGGTATTTCAATAAACATAAGCAATTTAATAAATTCCAAAATAAAAGCGAGTTGATAAATTTCAAAAAAAAGAGTATGGAAGACCATGATAGATAGTGAGCAATGATGCCTTTTTATATATGGATTAACTTTAAATCCTTTTTCTTTTCCTAAACTTGTTTCTTCATAAGTTGACATAGGTTATGCCAAACCCTTCTTCAAGCACCATTTTTTTGCTTTCACAAGGAAAGTTAACCATCAAGAAAACTTCTTGTTTTTACAGTTCCCAGAGTAAGCAGACAATGATAGTGTCACAGAGATGTTTTTATAAAATTTTAAAAAAACAACAGCTAACTGATATTTCCACTAACAACATTAATGATATGGAGTAAGAATAATTTGAGGTGAAACAAACAACTAGTTGTTACTATGTGTACCCACCAGGTGCATTAAAACTGAGAATGTTAAGGAATTGAAAACAAGCTAGATATGTTAAACAAGTGAGTACCCTAAGGTTTACTCTGAAAGTTAGGCAGGAAAATGGTTGGACATTAATATATTTTATTTTGGAGGTCCACTAATAGAGGATTTACTGATGGAGAACTAAGATTACATGATAAGATTAAAGACAACTTGGAGTGTAACTCAAACTTCAAGAATGGAATAACAGTTAAAAGCAGCATACCCAAGCAACTTCAATATAGAAGGAATGTAAACTGCATGCATAATGTTCCCTCAATAAAACATATGGTGAACAATAAGAATGTCAAAAGGCCAGACATGAGTCAGGCATATCCGAAAATTTTAGTAGGCCTGACTCGATACCCTGTACCAAAACAAAATATAAAAGGTCCAGAGGCAGCCCTATTTACGTCCCTACTAAAGAACTATTCGACTAGCAAACAAATTAAGTGTCTCTATAATGGTCATAATCAGTTGTCAACAACCTAAACCATTCAGGATGAATTCATCAGCTAACATTTCCTAAATTTGCTCCAGATTTTTTTCAAAATTCTACCTTTTTGAAAGTCTCCTTGGCATCTCAAATCAAATTCTGCATCCATGGAAAATATTGTATAACCAAGTTTTAGCAGAGATGCACTTCTACAGAGATGTTCACTTGTATGTTTAACAGTGTATAATTGATGACATACAAGGAACAAAATTGCAGAAGATCTGATCAGCAAACACCAGAGGCTCGGTATCTCGTATCCTTGGTTCCATCTGTAGCACCTCAAGTAATGTCAAGTAACAGAAGGCACTGGAATCCACATCAACCCCACAAGTTGAGCCAAATGTCTTTGATTAGATTAGTATTCTGTCCATATGTTGGACAAGTAGCACAAGCTCTAGTATAGCCCTCACGTGGTTGTTTTAGTTTCTTCTATTTATTTCCATTTCTCGCTCCACTTTTTTAAGCAAAAGTGGAATTGCATTGCTTTTGCTTCCTTTAACATATTTTCAAGATAGAAACAAAATAAGGAGAGGATGACACCATAACACCAAAGCCCAAAAAACTGTAAAGTGTAAACCATAAGTTCCTAAAATAATTGGAGTATACAGTAGCCTTGTACTGCTTCTTGGTCTGCCCACGATAACATTTCTTACAAACTTCAATGTTGCTAGCACGAACTTGGTAAATGAGTCTTCAAGTATGTAGGTTAGTAGAAAGTGAAAACTATTCAAAATTGAAACAGGTTACCAGGTGGTTAGGACTTACAGCTGCATACAAACAGCATGCCCCCATCGTTATCTTAAAAACGTAGAACTAGTACGTTGATCGTTTCCCACTATTGATTGACTTGTTCTCGCTTAACCTGGGTTAGTTGAGGCCACCAAATAGCTACAAGAGCAGAAGGTCTCAGCTGACAGCTCATCACTACAGAGTGTGATGGTTGATGGGCTTCTTTTGCATAATAGCATTGCGCTCAAAATGACACCCAATCCTCAACCATTTCCAGTGACAAATGTCAAAAATATGAAGTGCTTGAAGATCTTTATGAAGAACGATTTTCTTCTGCTTTTGATGCTATGTAACATAAAACACAATATGTACCACTGTTTTAACTACCAGAATATGCATGGCATAGTGTACCATACTGGGAGGGAACCAATACCTGTTATGCCCCCCAAAAACCAAGTGCACCAAAAGATATACCGTACAGTTGAGTGCCAATACTTGTGCCGAAACTGGGTATAAAACCTTGATATGAACTAATAGTCAATTACATCCACCCAGCCACCCACATACCCATAATGCACATATATGCAACTCAATTTTTTTCCATGGTCTGGGTGTTGATGAACCTAGTTTCTTCTTCAGAAATACTGGGCCTAGACATGTTTGAAATGTCTAGGTTCCAAATGATCCTACATTATCTGTTAAAGGAGGAGGTATTAATGAAAATAGGGTTAGGATATTATTTAGATCTATTGCACTGGAGAAGCAATAGAGTCAGAAACTCCATTAATGATTAAGCACTTGAATCAACCATAACATACATGGTTGACATGAAAAACAGTCTCAGGCCATGACTCAACAGCTCCATAGCATTCCTGTTTCAAGTTACAATGGATGAATATCTCTTTAGAAGACAAAGAAGACCCCCTTTAAAAAAGGTAGGCTCCTTCATGCTAGGACATCACACTCTAGAATCTACACAACAATAAAAAATGGCATTTAAAGTTTATAAAAGAGTTTTTTACCCCCACTCCAGAAATTCTTTGGAAATTCTCTTGTTCTAGAACAACAACATAGCCAACGCAGTGAAAAAGCCTGTATATCATCAATTTACAGTTATCTTACTTCTAAATCATCAACTTCCTAATATATTTGAGAATCCAGAAAAAAATGTTTGACTCTTACTGTAACTCTAGAATTCTATTATCTATCTGAAGAATGCACTACCATAATCACACACATTACCACCAAGCCTTATCACATCTAATTTAAGTTCTTTAATCACTCTTTATGATTCACCTGGTGAAAGCATAAACTTGTGCTCATATCCTTTCTCCAACAAGGTCAATATTTTATTATCAATTTATCACCATAAGGCGATGACCTCATAGTCCATTGATCCCAATTATACCTTTGAACTTTTTTAATACTCTAGTTCAGTGCTAACCCCGGTTCTTATCTCATCTTAGACTAATACAGCAGCTGTAATCATCAGATACACCAGAGGACCTCCTATATCTCAGCAATATCCATGAAAAGAACAGATAAGCTGTTATTGGGTTTTCTTGATATATTTCAGTGTTAACGAAGAAAAAATGTTAACTGGGACAAGATGCTACCAGTACTACCTCACACTTGCAATTGCACTTCTATACAAGTATTTCCTTTTTCTACAATTACATGAAACGCAAACAAGAATTATAACCCATACTCATTCAAATGAGAGCCAAATTTTATTGACCATCTATCATATTGCTTTCTCCTTTTGAAACATGGCGATTTTACTCTCCTCATCTCTAATAATGTTTTCTTCGAGGAACAGAATTAATTAATTCAAACCTTCACAACTACAAACTTCTGGGCTATAATTTCACCATGGAGTTTGGTGAGGAAGACTAACACAATCAAACGAGCTAGTAAGGCATACCATGAAAAGACCTTCTATGAGGTTAGAATTGAGACTACGATCAAAAAACGATATAAAAATAAACGACAAAACTGAAAATCTATGTAACCTACTGCTTCATATCATGCACAATGTTGCTACAGTTGTTGGACCTCTTATTGGCTCTAACTCAGTTTGGTACAACATATGATCATCTTTTGGTAAGAGAAGCGGCAAAGCCTGATAGCTTTCAGAATCAATACTATTTATATCAAATCATGGGCAGATATTATTCTAGACTTCCAGCAAATAATTAATGACAAAAATGAAAAAGAAGTGGAGCAATTTCCAAGGAGGACATAAAACTAGCGAATATGGTGGGCAAAAGTAAGCACTGAGTTGTTTAGAGAATAGGATATTTACAAGTTACAACTGCTTTAGATGTCTGGAAATGTTTGAGATTTATATGTCTCATGTGATTGACTAGACCAATAATCCAAGCAAAATAGAAAATAATACATGTCATACCAAAGGTGCCAGCCCTAGGGGAAAAAGAATCCATTTCAAATTGGCAGTCTCGTCAATAAAACAAATGCAAAATACTGACCAAGGTTGGTCTTGCTTACCTGAAACAAGTTCTGCAGCCACAGGTTGGACATAATCTTGGAGTACTGGGGCATCAAGGTAAGCTATCTTGCTCATAAAGGCTATCACTATGACATAGTTACCTGTTATTTGAGTTAGACAGGGAATTGATTACAAGCAGATCAAGTAAAGGTGCACTGTGCAC